>NC_089747.1:64733639-64751139 GCF_040412425.1 Macrobrachium rosenbergii | reverse complement strand
GTTTCATTCTGATTTCTGAGACCAGTTAATTTGGTTCCCTCTCTCTCTCTCTCTCGTTCTTAGAAAGAGATTACTTTTAATGTAGTATTTGTGGTCACGTATTAGCATTAACTTTTGAGATCTGAATTTAGTAAAGTTATTTAGTTTGTAATGGCACCTTGCAAAAAAGTGTGTTTTGTGGTAACGCAGCTGCAACAATTGATTTTACAGAGATTTTCACAAGGTTGATAAGTTAGGTAATGTAAATTTTCAAATCTTGAGTAAATTTATGTTGATAGTTTAAATTTTTCTATTAATTTAAAACATTCTAGATTTTAAATGTTTTTGTGAGTTAGTTTTGTTCCATAATTTAATTTCATTTATTAAGATTTTCTTTTCAAATCTTGAGTAATTCTTGAGAATTAATAAAGTGTTGTGTTTATTTTCAAGTAATAATAAATTTTTCAGATTATGAATTCTAATTATAAACGTTGAATTTAAAAATAAATTTTTTTATTTAACATTTTTAGAAAAACATTGTTTCATTTATTGATCACCAGTGAATAGGATTGATTGTGTGTGCATAAGGCAAAGTGATAAACATGTTATGTTCTTTTAGTTTTGCTAAAGTGAATTAAGACCAGGGAAACAGTTAGAGTTGTTTGATGGAGTGAAGCCCTTTTACTCTAGAATATTTCTAGTTTAATTTTTGATACCTCACAAATATTCTGATAAACCTGGTTTGATTTTTCAAGTGATTGATAAATAAGTTTTTTCTTAAGGGTTCACTGTTACCTTTAGAGTCCTCAGTCGTAATAATTAATGTTATGAGAGTTCAGGTATCTGGCTGAAGTGAGGTATATTTTTGAATTTTGAGATTAGTTGTGTAATAACCAGGTACTTGATACACATCGTGACATTACATTATTTTGGTGCCCAGAGACCCGGGAACAAAACAAAAATATCACTCTGGTTTATGGTTTATACTGGTGGTGTTAGGGATATATTTTGATAGGAGAGTGACCACATAGTTATTTTTTGCTTTGTATTGTGAATTATTTAGTTGAGTAACTTAGAGAAAATGGCTCAGTTCAATGTTCAGAAGTTTTTAGCAGCTCCTGCCATCCAAGAATTATCTGAATCCAACTTGACTAAGGCACAGTGGATTGCTTTAGCAGTGGCATGTGAGGGTAATGTGTCTAGTGGTATGATTAAGTCACAAATCACATATAGTGCAATCTAAGCATTGATTGGACTCTGGTAAAATAGATGAAGAGTTAGGAGAGGCACGAGATTTGTTGAATGCAGCTGAGGCAGAATTTACAGATAAACATGAGCAAAAGAAAGAGAAAAGTGATGCAGAAGCAGAGCTTAGACATATAGAAGCAGAAGAAAATTTGATTAAGCTGAGGATACAGGCTGAAAGAGAGAAAATGCAGGCAGAAAGAGAAAGAGAAGATATAGAGAAAAGAGAAAGAAAAGAAAGAGAAGAAGAAAAAGCAGCAGAAGAAGAAAGAGAAAGAGCAAAAGAGGAAAGAGAAAGAGCAAGACATGAAAGGGACATGGAGTTAATAAAAGCTCGATCCACATTACCTGTAACACCATCTAACCCTACTCAAGGTGATTCAGACCCTGTATTTGATGTAGTAAGAGTGCAGAAATTAATTCCAAAGTTTACAGAAGAAGCTCCAGATGAGTTTTTTTATCACTTTGAAAAAGTAGCTTCAGGTATGGGATGGCCAGAGGATAAATGGTCGGTCTTGTTACAGAGTGTTCTCATTGGTAAAGGAAGAAGTGCCTATTTATCCTTATCAGCTGATCAGTGTAAAGAGTACAAGGTACTCAAAACCAATGTGCTAAAAGTTTACCAGATGACCCCTGAATATTATAATGAAAGATTCAGATCTTTGAGAAAGGATGACAAGATAACTTTCTTGGATTATGCCTACAAAGTAAGAAGATGTTTTAAACGATGGTTGGAGGCTGCTAAAGTTAAATCTATGGACGAACTTGAGGAGCTAGTAGTCCTAGAACAATATCTTAGAGGAATTCCTGAACACATAAGAGCTTATTTAAGAGAGAGAGAGGTTAAGAAACTTGACAAAGCTGCTACATTGAGCGAAGATTATAATATCATATGTAGCAAAGGAAATTATAATGTCAAGTACCAGAACCAACAACACACAGGTTTCAGGTCTCATCCAAATTTCAGGAACATTACAACTGGAAATCCTTCTAGTGGCTATGCCAATACAAAGCCAGGTAACACCCCTCAACAATTGAATGTTAAATCCTCATCATCCAGTCTGTTTTCAAGACAGATACAGAATACTAATGTTGTCTGCTACAAGTGTGGAAGAGTAGGACACTACAGTCGAGATTGTTATCAGACACAACAGCAGACCAAACCAGTTGGTCAAGAGGTTAAAAGTAACCAGGTGAAGCAAAATACGAAGAGCAGTGTGGGGAAGACTGAGACTAAACAAGCAGAGTGTTTAGCAACCAGTGGAAATGTAACTTCAAGCAGTGAGTGGCTGAGCAGCTTGGAGGCTTTTAAGCCATATATCTATGAAGGTACGCTGACAACTCAAGGAGGAAGTGTGCAGGTACCAGTCAAAGTATTACATGATACGGGGAGTAACCATAGTGTGGTAGTTCATGGTGCTCACCCACAGCTGGAGAAGAATCTCACTGGAGATTCAGTTATTTTGAAGGGTATAGGAGGAGAAGAGGTAACTCCTATATGCCGCTTGCATTTGTCCTGTGAGTTAGTGATAGGGAATGTTGATTTTGCTGTAAAGGACTCACTAGCTGTTGAAGGTGTACATGTTTTACTGGGTTATGAAGTTGGTGGTGTACCATTTGTTTCTTGTCCTATAGTGACAGACAAACCATTAAGGATTAGTCCTACTGTAGATTTAGAGAAGAAAAACCCCTACCTGTTTCCAAGTTGTGTAACTACCAGGAGTATGAAGAGATCTATGTCTGCAAGTGAAGATACTGAGGATTTACCTGCACCAGAAAGATCAAGTGACGGATCTTTAAGATTAGAAGAGCTGTTCCAGGAAAGTGAAGTTTCCCCTAGTGTTAGTAATGAAGAGATTTCCCAAGAAGAAGAGAATCCTGTTGTTATTAAAAAGACTCTGAGTAGTCAAAGTGTTCCTGAAGATAGTAGTGAAACTACAGAGGCAGAGTTGGCAGATATGGAGAGTTCAGCCCCTGAAGTTGGTCAAGTGACAAGAGAGAAGCTAATGAAATTGCAGAAGAGGGATACAACATTGGCTGATCTGTCCTTCAGAGTTGTTGATCAAGAAGAGATGCCACAAACCTCCAGCTGTTATTATCTAAAGGAAGGATTGCTAATGAGGAAGCATCGACCTGCAGATATACCAGGAAATGCTGAATGGGGTGAATATCATCAAATTTTGATTCCATATCCATTGAGGAAACAAGTTGTAGCAGTAGCACACGAGTCTGGACATATGGGAATCAGGAAGACTGTTGAGAAGATTATGAAGTATTTTTTCTGGCCTGGACTTCACAAGGATGTTAGCAGATTTTGCAGAGTGTGTCACACATGCCAGATAGCTGGAAAACCGAATGAAACCATTCAGAAAGCACCGCTACAACCCATAGAAGTTAGAGGAGAGCCCTTTAGCAAGGTAATTATAGATATGGTTGGGCCACTTCCGAAAACAAAGAAAGGAAATGAATATCTGTTAACATTAATGTGTCCAGTCACTAGGTATCCTGAGGCGATTCCTGTAAGAAGTATAAGTGCAAAGGTAATTGCTGAGAAGTTGGTGGAGTTTTTCTCCAAGTTTGGAACATCAGAAATTGTGCAAAGTGATAGAGGAACGAACTTTACTTCAAAATTATTCCAGGATGTGATGAACTTGTTAGGAGTAAAACAACAGTAATCAACTGCTTATCATCCAGAGACTCAAGGAGCCTTGGAAAGGTTCCACCAGACATTGAAAAGTATGTTAACTTAGTATTGTAATGAATCAGGAAGAGAATGGGATGCTGGTTTACCTTTAATGTTATTTGAAGTTAGGAATGCTTATCAAGAAAGTATGGGATGTTCACCAAATGAAATGATTTTTGGTCAAGACATTAGAGGTCCATTGAAGATTCTTGCAGAGAATTGGGAAGAAAATCAAGAGGAAATCCAAAGACAATTTGTGAAGAACTTGAGGAAAAAATTAAGAAAAATTAGAAAATTCTCTTTAGAAAATTTGAAAATAAGTCAAGAGAAAATGAAAAGGAAACATGATGCTAAAACTAAGCTAAGAAATTTTAGTATTGGACAGCAAGTTCTAGTGTTCTTACCAGTGAAGAGATTTCCCCTTACCAATAAGTTTCAAGGTCCTTATAGGATAATAGAGAAGTTAAGTGATCGAACTTATGTGATTGAAACACCAGGAAAAAGGAAACCTTACTTCTCAGAGACTGAATGTCAATAACACAGACAACTTCATCTACAGAGGACGATGATGGCTACGAATTGGGAGCTGAAAGCAAGATGAACAATTCTTCAATATTAGAAAATTTGGAAGATAAACTAAAACATCTGAGTGTTGAGCAAAGTAGTGAATTAAGTGAAGTGATTCAAAGTTTCCCTGAAATTTTTGCAGATGTACCTAGGCGTACCAATCTGACAAAGCATGAGATAAAGATCAGAGAAGATGGAAACCCTTTTAAAATGAGAGCTTATCACTTATCACCTTTTCATTAAGATGTTTTGAAGAAAGAAGTTGAATATTTGTTGCATCATGGATTAGCAGAACCCAGTTCAAGTCATTATAGTTCTCCTTGTGTTAGTGAAGAAGTCAGATGACTCGTTTAGGATGTGTACTGATTATAGGAAACTGAATTCCATCAGTGTGGCTGACAATTATCCCTTGCCTCTTATTGATCAATTACTTGATAATATTGGGCAAGCCAAATTTGTTTCCAAGATAGACTTGTTGAAAGGATATTATCAAATTCCCTTAGATGAGAATGCTAAGTTGCTGTCAGCTTTCATTACTCCTTTTGGACTGTATCAATACACGGTTTTGCCATTTGGTCTGATGAATACACCTGCAACATTCCAGCTAGTGATGGATCAACTACTAGGATCAATAGAAGGACTGGGTGTATACCTTGATGACATTGTAATTTATTCTAATACATGGGAAGAACATCTGGAGATAGTAAGGAAAGTGTTCAAGAAACTACGGGAAGCAGGACTAACAATCAACTTACAAAAAACTGAGTTTGGAAAGGCAACTGTACAGTATCTAGGATTTGAAGTTGGAAAAGGCCTTCTCGCTCCTATTGATGCTAATGTAGAAGGTATCCGTAAGGCTACCCCTCCTGCTACAAGGAAACAGCTACAAAGATTTTTGGGCATGGCTGGATTTTATCTCCGATTCTGTCCAAATTTCTCAGCCGTAGTAGCTCCCTTAACTGACTTAACCAGTCCTAAAAGAAAGTTTGTTTGGACTCCAGAATGTCAAGAATCATTTGAGAAGGTTAAAGCCATATTAACTTCAAGACCAGTGCTTCAAGCTCCAGACTTCAATAAAAAGTTTGTGATACAAGTTGATCCATCTGACTGTGGAATTGGAGCTGTTCTACTTGAAGAAGATGACAACAGAATCTTCCATCCAGTATGTTTCATGTCTTCAAAGTTGAAAAAGCATCAGAAAACTTACTCAACAATCGAAAAAGAAACATTAGCATTAATCACAGCATTGAAAAAGTTTGAAGTGTATGTGAACCGACCTAGGAATGAAGAAATTTTAGTGTTGTCGGATCACGACCCAACCTCATTCATCAATAAGATGAAAAATAATAATATGAGACTGACCAGGTGGTCTTTATGCCTGCAACCGTAAAATGTAAAAGTTAAACACATTTCAGGAAAAGATAATGTCATAGCAAATTATTTATCCTGTTGTGAATTGTTGGATTCAAACCCGGGATAAGTAATCTTCTGGGGGGAGGAATTTCATGATGTTGCCTTGTAATGCATATATCCTCCTATAATTTTGACATATTTTCTTTTTTTCATGTGTTATGTGTAATGATAATGATTGTTGAAGTGTCATATTTAGTTTGTCATCAGATCTCAAAAGAACTAATGATTGAATAACTTAATAGCGTAATTTAGAATTGATAATACAATTTTAATAGTAACGTAATTTAGAATAATATCTTTCTTGATAAAAGTGTAGTATATGAACATGTGTGTGTCCAGCAAAGACTTGTTTCATTTCAATTGTCATCAGTTGAGATAAGAGAGAATGCTTTGTTTTGGGTTAGTGATAACAGGTTGGAATAATGAATGCCAATTCGTCCCATACAAGCTCAAGACGAGTGATTTCATGTTGTCACATGCATTGTTCGAGTCATGTACGCCACTTTTTAAAACGGTTTGCTGGGATGATGTCATTTTCCTTCTAGAAATTTCTCCATGGTATCTCACACTCAAAATGCTTTAATGATGTCACCTCCCTGCTTCTAGAACTTTTGTATCTCGCACCCAAAATGCTTTAATGACATCATGTAATTGTTTCACGTGTTACTGGAATTCTAAAATCTGTTTCATTCTGATTTCTGAGACCAGTTAATTTGGTTCCCTCTCTCTCTCTCTCGTTCTTAGAAAGAGATTACTTTTAATGTAGTGTTTGTGGTCACGTATTAGCATTAACTTTTGAGATCTGAATTTAGTAAAGTTATTTAGTTTGTAATGACACCTTGCAAAAAAGTGTGTTTTGTGGTAACGCAGCTGCAGCAATTGATTTTACAGATTTTCACAAGTTTGTATAAGGTAACGTAAATTTTACTTATTAATACCATGGTATGATAAGTTAGGAAACTGTGCCCGAGTGAAATCATTATTGATAAATCTTATGTGTATTTTTGTGTTTTTCTATTTACAATCTCTTCATATTTTCACATTTTGTATGTTGTGATGTAACATTTATTTACATAGCATTTTAAACATTTCTTGGTAATTTAACATTGCTTACTTGATTTAATATTTCATTTATTAAGATTTTCTTTTCAAATCTTGAGTAATTCTTGATAGTTTAAATTTTCCTTGATTAATTTAAATTCCTGATAAAGTTCTTGTGAGTTAGTTTTGTTTCATAATTTAATTCAAGAATTAATAAAGTGTTGTGTTATTTTCAAGTAATAATAAATATTTCAGATTGTGAATTCTAATTATAAACTTTGAATCTGAAAATAAATTTTTGTATTTAACATTTTTAGAAAAACAGTGTTTCATTTATTGATCACCAGTGAATAGGATTGATTGTGTGTGCATAAGGCAAAGTGATAAACATGTTTTGTTCTTTTAGTTTTGCTAAAGTGAATTAAGACCAGGGAAACAGTTAGAGTTGTTTGATGGAGTGAAGCCCTTTTACTCTAGAATATTTCTAGTTTAATTTTTGATACCTCACACATATTCTGATAAACTTGGTTTGATTTTTCAAGTGATTGATAAATAAGTTTTTTTTCTTAAGGGATCACTGTTACCTTTAGAGTACTCAGTCGTAATAATTAATGTTATGAGAGTTCAGGTATCTGGCTGAAGTGAGGTATATTTTGAATTTTGAGATTAGTTGTGTAATAACCAGGTACTTGATACGCATCGTGACAATAAATATATAGTTATGTATGTACGTATATTAGAGATAAAATGACACACGAAATGCTTTAAAATATGATTTTGTAACATATATTATATCTCATATATCAGCAACCTGAGTAAATACAACTGTAAATTCATCTTGTAAATAATTTAAAGATAATCGGACGTATTTATCTCTTTATTTCAGTCTTTGATAAGTAAAACGAAAGGAAATAGTCGTTGGAAACATTTCCTGCGATATTTTCCAATTTGAGCCAAATTTTCTGCGTGATGGCCCGGAACGTAGGCTTCATTTCCTTCATTTCCCTCCTTCTTCTCTTCCTTTATGAAATCACTTCAAGTGGAAAAGAGAAGAGGGAGATAAGTTAAGGGCCTAATTCATGCATGAGAATGGTGTTCCTTTGACGCATGTAGAAAGAGATCATGGAAATGTAATTATTGTTTTTGTTATAATGATAAAGATTTCTATTTGTATGTAATGTGTTTTATTTTCTATGTTATTTTACGAGTCATATAATAACATTCGCTGTATGGCTTCACTTGAGGATGAGAATTGAATGGCAAGAACAATAATTCTTTATCATTCTATTTAGATATTAACTGGTTTTTGTCCCAATGCTTCAACAATTCCTATTTTGATTGATGGGTACAATTGCGTCTTTAGTGAAAGCCAGAAAAACATTGATTACTGCCTTTTCTTTTTATCATTCTCACAAGTATATGATTAAATGTCTCTGCACTTAATCGGCTTGTGTGTTCTGGGGTAGCTCTAGATACTTCGGGAATCATCACGAAACAGTTAAATGACATACAGTCCATAATTATTTATTATGATGAATATTAAATGCTTCAATCTATTGATCTTTCGTTAAAATAACTTACTGAATAGTATCTCCAGCATAGGATTAAATATAAACAGTTCTAAAATCTTATTCTGTAAGACGAGAAACACCTTCGATTTTGAAAAGTGTTTACATTTGGCATTATCATTGCTATTTCCATTACAACACAGAATGATGTATATATATATATATATATATATATATATATATATATATATATATATATATATATATATATATATATATATGTATATATATATATATATATATATATATATATATATATATATATATATATATATATATATATATATATATATATATATATATATATATATATATATATATATATATATATATATATATATATATATATATATATATATATATATATATATATATATATATATATATATATATATATATATATATATATATATATATATATATATATATATATATATATATATATATATATATATATATATATATATATATATATATATATATATATATATATATATATATATATATATATATATATATATATATATATATATATATATATATATATATAAACGAAGAATTAACACCTTTTTTGAAGGTGTCTAAAACGTGTGATCTTTATTCATGAAACGGAGGCGTATGAACGTTCGCTCACGGCAACACTTACATCTATTTTTCTCCTCTCTCTCTCTCTCTCTCTCTCTCTCTCTCTCTCTCTCTCTCTCTCTCTCTCTCTCTCACTGTGTATCACCTCTCTCTCTCTCTCATCATTAAGTTCACCCACCCATCGCGGCTCTCACCAAATCAATTATATGGACCATTTAAAGAAACCCTAGTTTCTACAAAAATAGGTTTATTATTCAAATAACTCCAACAAGAAATGAACAAAACAAAATCAAAGATTAAAATGCATAATAAATGAATTATCGAGTTAGATAACTAAACTCTGAACTGTAAAACACTTCTGATTAAAGAAGTCTCACTATAGCTAATAGCCTGAAAATATCCAAACTCACACATACTCCCCAAATCAATAATTAGTCATGTCAAAACCAGTCTACCACATGTTATTCGAAACAGTCCACACTGTCCACCGACATCTGTCCACAGACATCTGTCGGAAGAATTAAACATGATAGGAAACTCCCAAAAAATATATGAAATGCAAAACACAATAATGGAAAGTGTAAAATGCATAGCAAGATATGGCAAACGTAACATGACAAAACAATAATATAAAAAGTATGAATATTCATATTAAATCTCCCACAAGTTCAAAAAGTTCATAATGATTAGAAAATCATGGTAAGAAATCACAAGTTCAATTTTCTCCCATAAAAACAGAATTTCAAAGTCTACCTTATCTGCCGATTTAAAGCCTGGATCCTCTCAAAGCTACGTCTAGACAACTGCAGTTCTATCACGTTAATGAACGATCAAACTCACTTTTAGGGCAGATTTTGGCGTAATCTAGATCAAATTAACGCACGTACTCACGAATATACATAACACTTCGGAGATCACCTGACCGGCAACATTGCTGAGGAATCAAACTATTTGTTGAACACAAAGATTTTACCTCAGTCTCTCACCTACTTCCATCTGACTCCATAAATTCTTTCATCACATCTTAAAATTGAAGCTATGAAATGCTATATGTGTCCTTTAAAATTATATATTTTCTGAAATATATAGATATATATATATATATATATATATATAATCTATAATATATATATATATATATACATATATATATATATATATATATATATAAATATATATCTATATATATATATATAGAATATATATATATGTTAAATGATGTGTGTGTGTGTTTGAGAGAGAGAGAGAGAGAGAGAGAGAGAGAGAGAGAGAGAGAGAGAGACCTCCCGATCATTTGAATTCCTCAAAGCGAAGGGATATGGCCAAGTTCTAAATTGCTCTTAAGAAGATTTAATGAAGTTTCTATTAAGGCCGCCAATAACGTTCAGTTATACCTGCGCAGTTATGCCTGCACAGTCGGGCTGTGCAGGTTTAATTGAACGTTAGTGGCGGCCTTTAGATGGGAGCTCCTATTCTGACAGGGCTTTAGCGAACAATATCTCTCCGGAATTTTCTGCGAAAATCTTCGTCTATAAATCTCATTGACACTGCTGATTTTTTGCAAGGAAATTTATCCTACAAAATTAAAGAAATTATAAAATAGTTATTTTAGCCATCCTTTGTCTCCAAGGAACCCCTCTCTCTCTCTCTCTCTCTCTCTCTCTCTCTCTCTCTCTCATATAGGTTAAGAGAAGATAAAAATAATGCTCTTTTGTAGTTTCAGTTATCAGGATTTATAAACAGTCCAGGTAGGGTAATGCATAAACATCCATTAGAGAAAATCAAAAAGACCATGAGTGCCAATCATCGTGAGTATCAAGCTTTACAGATAGCCACGTAAAATATTTCAATAGGCGTATAAGTCCATTAGTTCAAAGTGCAATGAGGCGTAAGGTTTAGTGTGACAAGTGGTCGATGCTGATTAATTTATGGCTCGTAATTTACGCAGATAACGAAGGAATTCCAGGTAATTGCCACTGTGTGTTCATTATTCAATACAGTTTACAAACATACTTTCATTTTCTGGGGAACGTTTACTGAAATGCTGTGCATTTAAAATGGAAATGGTGAGTTCCCTGCGCTCTGTCCTAATCGAATTCAGTGTAAAAGATGAATGGAAACTACAATTCACCGGTTGCAAAGCACTAAATATAAAATGATAAGAAAGAAAAGTGTTAAAGAAAGAGAGAGAGAGAGAGAGAGAGAGAGAGAGAGAGAGAGAGAGAGAGAGAGAGATAGAGAGAAAGTCCTTAATGTGAGACAGTAGAAACTCCTAAATAGTTAAAACGTCATATGAATATGTTAGAAGGAACGTCATTAACAACGGGAAGAAGACAGGATTACAAAACATCATGACCTCCGTATCTTTTGAGTAGGAAGTTAAGGACAGAGGCTTTGCTGCGTTCCGAGTATTCTGCTGCAAATATATATATATATATATATATATATATATATATATATATATATATATATATATATATATATATACATGTATGTGTGTGTGTGTGTGTGTGTGTGTATGTGTGTATGTATATATGTATATATATATATATATATATATAAATATATATATATATATATATATATATATATATATATATATATATATATGTATATATATATGTGTGTGTGTGTGTGTGTGTGTGTGTGTGTGTGTGTGTGTGTGTATGTGTGTGTGTGGTGCGTCGCATGTGTGTGTGCGCGTCAATGGTTATCACGATGATTCGCCACAAGAGATTACGTTACATTCCTATAAAGAGTAAATAAGTATGACAACGGAATTACTCTCTTTTGGAGTACCGACGTGTACCAGGGATTTTATCACATTATCCTTACAGTATCTCTTATATGAAGATATTTATGAATCCATTCCAGATATAGTTTAACGTTATCACAATTTGTCCGATAATACATTTATGTGATTCTGCAGCAAATTACTTAACGAATATGTCAAAGAATTCCCCAGGAGAAACACTTTCACCTTTGTTCAATGTAACAAGGTGTTTCCTGAGAGTAACATGGAGACGTCAGCAGAAAAGTTAAGCAGAAGTTACGAATAAATGTTACAAATGAAAGTGCAAAAATGGCGAGACTGAAGATGAAAACTTCCGCGAAGAAATTCTGTCATATTCGTATGATTGGTCTTCAGATCAAACATACTCCCGGTGTCTCTGGATGTCAAGCGGATAACCGGATATCCACAACATTAAACCACAAGAGATAATCATACTTCCAAATAGGTTATACCCACGGTGAATGAATTATAACTGATATTCAGTGATTCGTCATTGGCATTATATATTCGAACCGTTGCCCTGTTTAGAAACAATAATAGTCACTTGTGTAGAAGTGACAAATATTCAAATTATATATATATATATATATATATATATATATATATATATATATATATATATATATATATATATATATATATATATATATATATATATATATATATATATATATATATATATATATATATATATATATATATATGTACATACACACACACACATTGTAATCTTACAGATATGATCCATGTTTTCTGGATGAAAACTTTACTAATGAAGCTTTGCTTTTGCAAAACCTACAAAAAATACTATAGTTATGAATAGATTATATCAGAAAACTTATTATGTTTGCGTTTCATATTTCTATAATCGTGGTAGTTTAACTTAGATAAAATTTCCTTTTTCAAATCAACTTTTCCACTATCCCTAGCTGCGTCGATGTCTATCTAATGAAATTCAAAAGAAATGCAACTGCCGTCGTATATTAAAACGCATTTCGGAAATGCGGAGTGTCAATGCTAGTTATTATTTTTTATCATTTTTTTGTGTTTTTGTTTACTGAATTTTGTGTGCATACTAAGAAGGTACTCTTTCAAGACCTCAATAACCGAAATGTTGTATTAAGTTTAAAAGTAGGTAAAATTCTTGTAAACATACAAACATACGTTATCAGTACAGATGGTGATAAGGTTAAACCCTTTGTACTGATAACGCATGCATGTTTGCATGAATGCAAGAATTTACAGTGTAAGTCAAATTCTTGAAAACAAATAGACATTCATATATTAGAAATAGTCAACACACAATCACGTGTGGAACAGAAATAAATTTCTGACTCACATCAGGATCGAACCCAGATCTTTCAATTGAAATGCAAGGGCGCTGCCCACTAGACCACACCAGTCATAAAAGAAGTTGGAACCTGAGTGCCACTGCATCCAAGGAATACCTGGACAAGCTAACTGCTTGCATACCAGCATGTTTTCCCCAACTTCCCGACTCAACAATGACCTAATTGACAGCATTTCATTCGAATTATCCCTTCTGTGAATATGATAGAAATAGTCAACATGCAATCACGTGTGGAACAGAAATAAATTTTTGACTCCCTTCAGGATCGAACCCAGGCCTTTCAATTGAAAGGCAAGGGCGCAGCCCACTAGACCACACAAGTCATAAAAAAAAAATTGGAACCTGAGTGCCACTGCACACAAGGAATTACCTGGGCAAGCTAACTGCTTGCATACCAGCAAGTTTTCCCCAACTTCCCGACTCAGCAATGACCCAACTGACAGCATTTCATTCTAATTATCCATTCTGAGTGAATATGATAGAAATAATCAACACTCACATCAGGATCGAACCCAGGTCTTTCAATTGAAACCCGAAAGGCAAGGACGCTGCCGACTAGGCCATACAAGTCATAAAAGGAGTTGGAACTTGAGTGCCACTGCACACAGGGAATTACCTGGGCAAGTCTAACTGCTTGCATACCAGCGTGTTTTCCCCAACTTCCTGACTTAGGAATGACCTAATTGACAGCATTTCATTCTAATTATCCCTTCTGAGTGAATAAGATAGAAATAATCAACACACAGTCACGTGTGGAACAGAAATAAATTTCTGACTCACATCAGGATTGAACCCAGGTCTTTTAATTGAAAGACGAGAATGCTGCCAACCAAGAAGTTGGAACCTGAGTACCACTTACCCATTTGACAGCATGTCATTCGAATTATCCTTTGTGTGTTGACTATTTCTATCATATTCACTCAGAAAGGATAAGTCGAATGAAATGCTGTCAATTGGGTCATTGCTGAGTCAGGAAGTTGGGGAAAACACGCTGGTATGCAAGCAGTTAGCTTGCCCAGGTAATTCCTTGTGTGCAGTGGCACTTAAGCCCCAACTTCTTTTATAACTTTCAATCGAAGTCCTGGTTTCGATCCTGATGTGAGTCACACACTCATATATGCATAAGATTTAAGTACAAGAGGTGATCAGGAGTAACCCTCTGCACTGATAGCGTATGCTTTTGTGGATATATGAAAGAATTTGCAATGTAAGTCAAATTTTTGCATACATGCACATGCGTATGTTGTTAACAGCAGAGGGTTTATTGCATACATACATAAATTTATACGGTTCAGGAGAGACCCACAGTACTGATAACGTATGCATTTATGTATAAATGTAAGAATTATATGACCGTTGTTCTTGATTCACGAATAGAACAAATAATGGAACTGGGTATTTTCATAATTCTTAAACCAAGATAAAGGACAACTCAAGTGGTGGGCGGCCTGACTATGCAATCGTGGATCTGCTGTGTCCGCATCTCCCACAAAGGCGGTTTTACGTTTGCGATTATAACCATAAATACTCTGGCCAAAAGGCCCCTTTAGCATTTCTCTCTCTTGCTAATGCTTTTACACAATTCGTGGCTAAGACTGCCATAATCACCGACGTAAAATTCAAATATACCCGCTCTGTGGTAAATGGCAGTTTCCGCGAGAGAGGGACATTCCAGATCTTTTATTAAGGCCTGCGTGAGTAACGGAGTCATTTCATTTAATCAATGGTCGTTTCATTCATGCAACGACTCAAGGCAAAAGAATGACATAACTCGCCGTAGTATTTTGAGTTTGTTGGCGCGAGTCGACAGTTTAACGCTGTTGACATAACCATATTCTTACAAAAAAAAAAAAAAAAATGCCTCAGTTCTATTGTTGTGCATAAATTGACGTATTTAAAAAAGCACATATGAAAAATGCTAATTAACTCTAATTTTTTTACATCTATTGGCTATATAAAGCTTTTCAAATCGCATGTATAAGTAAGTGCAAATAGCTCACGAAAAGACCTTAATAAAACAGCATAAAATCAACTTTCCAGGTTTATTTCAACGGCCTTCGAAGCTGTTATAGCAAAGCTGTAGAAAACTTAATCCAAGATCTGATATCATATATTCAATGATTTTGATAATGGAAGCCTAATAACGATGTAGGCCCAAGATGGAAAAACAGGAGGAGAGAGAGAGAGAGAGAGAGAGAGAGAGAGAGAGAGAGAGAGAGAGAGAGAAAGAGAGAGAGAGATTAAAACAAGAAACTTGTGAAGCGTAGCCCATTGATTCTAGCTCACAGAAAAAGCAAACTGGGTGGATCACAATCTTATTTATGCCAAGAAATCTCTCTCTCTCTCTCTCTCTCTCTCTCTCTCTCTCTCTCTCTCTCTCTGTTTTTATTTAATTCAAGTTCTTTAGAATTATGATTCGCCTTATGTAACTCGTGGACATATACATTTTGTAATGAAAATCTAAATAAACTAGTGTTATATGAGAGAATAAATTATGATGCAACTGAAAGGATCTTATGAACTGTTAAGCAGTGTTTATAATATTTTAATAATTTAGTTCATAAATGCAAAAAGATGTTTAAGATACAAACATTTAGAACAAAACAGACAGAACTCTGTAGGAAGGTAGGAAAAGATAGTCATTACTTGTAAACCTCTGCAATGCCACATACCTATAACAAACCTGTTTTGTTTCAGGATTTTTGTACCTCCAGTAATATAATTAAGGTGATATTACTCCATATTCCTCCGGCATTATAATTAAAATGACATTACAAACACTGTAAGCTTATTTTCATTCCAAGGACGATATTCAAAATAGAGAAAATAAACAGGAAAGAAAGAGGAAAGAAGAAATATGGTAATCTAGAAGCCAAAACAGAAGAAAATAGAGAGAATCAACAAGAAAACGACGATAGAGCAAATGGAAGAGAAGCCGTGGACGGAACTGAAAGGCTCAGTTACGATTTCAGTTGAACGCGGATTATGGATTATGTGAGGCCGGGAAAATGATGTCAGTTAATCCGATTGGTTCGCGATTTAACAAGGTTTCCTCAGGTCACTTTCGATGAGAGGGCCCAAAACGGGTTATGTAAACGGAGAGAGAGTAAATACACAATCTTCTTCCTCCTGTCCCGAATCAATCAAAATATAATTTAGGAAGTAAAGGAATTCCTGAACGCGATATCAAATCTAAGCGTATTTTTGGAGTTGTATCTCATGGGCTCAAGGTTTTGTCAAGTCTCTGGTTGTAAAATCTATAAGATCTGACGAGGTACAGAATTAAAAGAACTGGAAGATTGCTTATGAAAATTAAAGAAATCTTTTATTTCCACTTCTTTTGCATCTGACAGTAAATATCCACAACCAATACTACTGAGGCTAATCGGCTAATCGCCATTGGATAAAAACTTTAGTGATAAACGCATGGGAAAATGGAAGACTATTGTAAATTAACTTATCAGTTACATTAGTTAAGTTTAAGCTTCCTTATGGGAAACAGCTAAGGAGAAGATTTTCTTCAGCATGAAATATTTCAGTATGTAAAGTCACTTAGGTAGCAAAATAGGCAATTTATGATTTCATAAGCATCCAACAAAAAGGCAGGTAAGCGTTGCTTTGTAGACCCTTAAAAACTATCAAGGAAGAAAGTTTAAGTATTCAGATACTTTCTTTTTTAATACTAATGAATGAAGGAAGGGGTAGGCAAAGAGAATAAAATTACAGGACATAAATATATATATATATATATATATATATATATATATATATATATATATATATATATATATATATATATATATATATATATATATATATATATATATATATATATATATATATATATATATATATATATATATATATATATATACTTCTCTGTTTAGGAAACTAAAATGGGTACAGAACCTCTAATAAAAACTGGAAGAACTAAATGTTATTTGAATACAAACGTGGCGTAAGATTCTCTTTTGCATCCAGTTCATGCTCCGGTAACAATAGAGCGCGGCTCATGCAGTCAGTTTATCTGAGTCATTTAAAAGACATAAAGAGAAGACATCTCTGAAAGACGGAGTCTGGATCATTCCGAGAAAAGCGCTTGTGATGTTGAAAAAGCACCCTGCCCACGCTGATTTCCTACAACGACCGAATAGGCGTTTTTTCTTGTTGCAGCCAAACGTTGCTTACATAACAGAGGCTGCCTTTTGCTAGGGCCTCTCAATTCATATTGCCTAAAATGCAGAGGATTTAAAAAATAACGATAAATCTTTTTC
>NC_089747.1:64716139-64726139 GCF_040412425.1 Macrobrachium rosenbergii | reverse complement strand
CCTTAATGACAGATTATAGTGTTTTGTTAACTGATATAAATGACATAACTAATGATGGTGTTAGTTTTCATAACCGGAATTGATGAATGTTGATCGAAAACAGTTCATCCATAAAAAATATATATACATAATATAATGAAATGCATAAAGACAGTATATAAAAGGAGGATAATGATTACAAGTAAAATTCTTTGTAGACTTCTAACAGCCTTATCAGTTTCTGTTAAAGGTTTAACAGTACTAATTATCCTTATCAATTTGATTATGACAAACCATATATAATGACATCACATGAAACTAGGAAAATGTTGACTCTCACTCGTCAGAAATAGAACCTTAATAAAAAAAAACTATTTGGAGAGACTTCTGTGAAACTGCTAGCTCATTTCCCATACATGAATGCATTTCTTTCTTAAAACTGACTTCATATGACGAAGGAATGTTCCAAAGTACTCAGCTTCATTAGCAATATCTTTATAAGTCTTTTTATCTTAGTTTTTGATGCACATAGTTACAACAGTGAGACAAAGGCAACTGAAGCATATGCATTATTGTATGTACGAGGCAAAATAATATTTTGTTTAATTGGTAAATTCCCTTTTTCTAGCTTAATATATCTCGATAACCATATCTGACCTCATTTTATTTTGCCCCTCCCAGTGCAGTACTGATACATCAAGACATGCTCGCTAACTGTCTTTATGGGTATTTGTTTATTGCTTCCTGTTTTCTTGTATTTGCTGAATCTCAGCTTGGACATTTCTTTGTGTAATAGCATGTTTTCTTATGACAGAAAACAAATTATTTTAATTATATTACGGGGCATTGGTTTTTTTTTATTTAATTTTTCGATCAACTTCGACAAATGCAAATAATATAAAAATCAATGTATTCATAATATTGAAAAAAATATAACACAATTTAACCAGTTTGTTGCATAACCTTTCAAAGAAAATAAAACTACTTTAAAGAAATTTCACTTTGGTACTGATATACTGATGTACATAGAAGAGAACTTGTTGCCGGTAGAAGCAACATGAAAGGGTACAGCCCCCTGTTATGTATATATTAAAGTCTTGGATGACTTTGGACAGCAGTGGAGAACTATGTGCTGGCCTGTCAGTGTACTTCCGTTGCAGATGCATTTGTGCCAATATTGGAAGTTTGCTTAGTTGGATACAGAGAGCTATGTGATCATGATTTAAGTGCACGGAGACAACATGAACAAACATTGACCGAGGGTCGTCACATTTCCGGAAGAGATGATTGCATGAGTGCGTATGTGTGTTGCACTTGCAAATGGTACATTATGAGAGGAACGGTGACTCTCACAGGGAGACTTCAGTTTTGGTGGCAGGTGTGTGTGTTTTGCCTTGTGAGTGTTTAAAGACCACCACCGTGACGATACCTTATCTGGGCCATTAGAAAAGAGAGTACAGTAACTTATGAACACATATCTTTTCCAGACATTTGATAGAAAGACCCAGTTGTGCTGCAATGAAATTCCTCTGTGCGTTTTCCTGTTCTATTTGCCATCATGCATTTTCTGTTTTGAATATGTATGTTAATTAACACCATTTCAGGTTTTAATATATGATATGTGTCTTTCAACAGGAATTCTGGATTCGTCCTGTGACGACGAATATTTTGGAAGTGGTGTTATCTTACATAGTATATGACATTTTATTTTGGTCTAAAATAATTATGAACTTATTACTGTATTTGATGACCAGGGTGTTATTCACTAGTATTGCTTGGTATAGAATTATTAATATGCTTGTTTATGAAACAGTATTTCCTCTAGTTATGAATTCCATTGAGAGGGGGTGTCAATCACTCCATTTTATGACAGTAGCTTTTGCTGAGTTACTTTCGTTAAAATTGTCAATAAAGTCTAGTTTTGTACTTGGGTGTTTAATCCCAGTAGGCGTTTGTTTAAAGATAGATTCAGTGACAGGAGTTGCCACGAGAGAAGGAATTTGCTGACCCAGGGATGAGCCGTGCTACCACAGACATCTTAGAAAAGTAAGATGATTGATTCTGTTCTTAGAACGGATACAGCAATAAAGGATGGCCCTATTTGACCTGGGGATAGGGCCATTTAACAGTGGTTGGCAGCGGTGTTAGACATAGATAGATAAACAGATAGCTAGGGTTACGCTTCCGAAGGGACTTATCTGACTAATACTGGTATTGGCATCTCAGAATAGGGTTTTGATGGGTCAGTGATTCAGGGTGGTGAGGTGTTGTGAGACACGCCCTGGTCAGTTATATAGGGATTTTTGGGTGTTAATTCATGTTGGGAAGTGTTTAGGCATATGTAATGTGTATAGTGTAAAGTAATTGCAGTATCTTGGTCACGCGAAAATATGCAAGTAGTTTTTTTTTTCCCCTCTCTCTCTCTCTCTCTCTCTCTCTCTCTCTCTCTCTCTCTCTTTGATGCGATGATTCTCGTTCTCCGTCGAGCAGAGGCGTATGTAAGTGTTATCTTTTTTCTATTGTTAATTTTAGTGTCATATTGGATTCCTTTTCATTGCACTGCAACTAATGTTTGGGCGGTGGCTGTAGTGACGTTGTTACTGGGTCATCCGGAATGTTGGAGATGATAAATCTTGGTTCATGCAGGGGTACGTGGTATAACGGTGGGAATATCTGGGGTGTTTGCACCTTATGAGGGGATGGATGTGAGTGTGGTGGATGATGTTGTTGGATCGGGTGTACATGAGGATCTATGGGTGGATGATGAACATGTGTCGGGGGATAAGTGTTATAAGGGGGGTTTTGGCGGATGATATGGTTCTTGGTCCTGGTACGGTTGCTATGGTGAAAGTTTGAGTGAAAGGAGTGCATAAATCCAGACAGATGTGCGTGGATGAGTAGCAAAAAATTGAAGGGGTAGTTTGTATGGGTTCTATAAATAAGGTATTAAGTTCAGTGTATACTTGGGTGGAATTGCTAAACTGTAATGATTCAGTTTGCAGTTACCAGAAGGGTACTTATGCAACTGACTTTGTTGACTGGGTCGATGAAGATAATTCAGTAGCTATTGTTAGGGTTTTTTTGTAGTTTTTCATAAGCAGATTTACAGGCTAGAAGGAAAGTTTTTAGGGATCCTTTAGCCAATCCTGATTATAAAGAATATGCTGAGGGTGTAAAAGATGTTCTGGGCGAGTTTGCGGACATAGTTGCACTCAAAGGGGACAAGTTAGGATTAACAAATGTATTAGAACACAAGGTTCAGTTGGAGGACAAAACTAAGCCTATTTTTGTTCCTTCATATAGGATTCCTTTTAAGATTAGGGAACAGGTAGAGCAAGAGGTTAATAAGTGGGAGGAAGAAGGCATTGTTAGACCTAGTTCCTCGCCTTTTAATTTCCCGTTGTTGGCGGTCGCTAAGAGGGATGGTTCAGCCCAAGTTTGTGTGAACTTTAGGAAGTTGAACGAGAAAACCATTCCTGATCGCTACCCTATGGCGTGTTTGCCAGATTTATTTGTTGAGATTGGGTGCAAGAATATTTATTTCTCAACTGATCTGATGCAAGGGTATTTGCAAGTACTGCTTGGCGAGGAGAGTCGAGAGTGCACGGCTTCCTCTTTGCTGAAGATGCATTATCCGTTCACTCGGATGCCATTTGGTTTATCAGGCAATCCGATGACATTTACTAGGCTAATGAATACTGTTTTGCATGGCTTGTTAGGGAAGTCCATATTTCTGTGCATGGATGATATTTTAGTTGCCACTGATTCAGTAGAACATTTAGAAGTTCTTAGGGAAGTTTTTAGGAGGCTTAGATTAGCAGGTTGGAAGATAAAATTAGCTAAATGTAATTTTATTAAGAGGCAGATAGTATATTTAGGTCATGTCATTTCTAATGAGGGTGTTAGAGTGAATGATAATAAGGTTAGGGCAATTGTAGATTTTGCTACTCTCGAGAACAAGAAGCAGGTTCGGTCATTCTTCGGCATGGTTGGAATGCCAGGAATACTGGACAGAAGGCCAGCATGGGCTTGTACAGTTGCAAGCAATCCAGAATATTTAGACCATCAAGGATGCAAGGTGCCAAGTGTTGCGTTCTACAATGAACTGTTTATTGGAGTAACAATCGTGCATACGAGACATAATTTTCGTAGCTATTGCATATATTTTGCTATGACTTTGGAGTTGGCCCTTACAGAACTTTCAATTGGACAGTTATCATACTTGGGCGGAGACACCCAGTGGTAAGTGGTCCGAGCTGCTATTAAAGTCTTGGATGACTTTGGACAGCTGTGGAGAACTATGTACTGGCCTGTCAGTGTCGACATAGGAAGTTTGCTCAGTTGGATACAGAGAGCTATGTGATCATGATTTAAGTGCAGGGAGACAACATGATCGAACATTGACCGGAGGTCATCACATTTCCGGAAGAGATGATTGTGTGAGTGTGTATGTGTGTTGTACTTGCAAATGATATATTATGAGTGGAACAGTGACTTTCACGGGGAGACTTCTGTTTTGGTGGCTGGTGTGTGTGTTTTGTCTTGTGAGTGTTTAAAAACCACCGCTGTGACGATACCTTATCTGGGCCATGGAAAACTAAGTACAGTAACTTATGAACACATATCTTTTCCAGACATTTGATAGAAAGACCCAGTTTTGCTGCAATGAAATTCCTCTATGCATTTTACTGTTCTATTTGCCATCATACATTTTCTGTTTTGAATATGTATGTTAAAAAACACCATTTCAGGTTTTAATATTTGATATGTGTCTTTCAACAAGAATTCTGGATTCGTCCTGTGACGACGAATATTTTGGAAGTGGTGTTATTTTGTGTACTATATGACATTTTATTTTGGTCTAAAATAATTATGAACTTATTACTGTATTTGATGACCAGGGTGTTATTCACTAGTATTGCTTGGTATAGAATGATTAATATGCTTGTTTGTGAAACAGTATTTCCTTTAGTTATGAATTCCATTGATAGGGGGTGTCAATCACTCCATTTTATGACAGTAGCTTTTGCTGAGTTACTTTCGTTAAATTTGTCAATAAAGTCTAGTTTCGTACTTGGGTGTTTAATTCCAGTAGGCGTTTGTTTAAAGATGGATTCAGTGACAGGAGCTGCCACGAGAGAAGGAATTTGCTGACCCAGGGATGAGCCATTCTACCACAGACATCTTAGAGAAGTAAGATGATTTATTCTGTTCTTAAAATAGATACAGCAATAAAGGATGGCCCTATTTGACCTGGGGATAGGGCCAGTTAACATATATCTGGTGGTGGGATTGACCACATGATATATGTCGCCTCTGCCCTCAGTATAAAGGTTGATTAGAATTTTTCAGGACAAATCAGATTTTCATAATCATTACGAGGAACTCTATTTACATTAATGATTCCAAAGGGGCACTATTTGAAGCATGGTTTTGGTAATGTATTTCATCATACGGTCATGTTACAATAAAATAATTAGCAGTCGAATTACTGCTAACCCACATCGCATTAGGATCTCGAGATTCTAGTCTAGAGTAGTTAGTTCTATCAATAAAGACCGAAGTAATATAGCGAAAATTCTCCTGATACGTGAACCGCACAGCGCATGCGCAATAATAGTAATTCTGCCCAGGCGAACTATTAAAATGTCAAGTCTGTTAATGTCATTACAAATCAAGATGCCGGCGAAACGCAGACTGGTAGCAGTGAAATTTAACTCGCTAGGCAAGCTTAGCTTAGCAATTAAAAGAGCGCGATGATGGAAATTTGGTAGTGTAAAAGAATAGCTCAAGTTCCGTTGAGATCCCGAAAGATATTATTTCAACAGCCCGACAAGGAAATCGTCAGTGGGGAGGTTCATTTGTCTACATAAAAGTTGCCAAGAATCTGAAATCCAGAGGCCCTGGATTTCCACCCAACCGAAAGTAAGTCATTATCCTATGTGCTTCCATTTCAACTGAACAGAGTTTATACGTTTTCTTTATTTTCCGTAGTGAATGGCTTGAAACAAGATTTGCTTGCTGGCGACACGTTCGAGTCCTGTTGCCAATTGACAGAAATATACTCATGTAGCAAATTATTTATGTTCGACGCCGTTTTCTGAATTGGCCGTAGATTAATTGGTATCTTTATAACATAATTATGTGCCAATATAAACTAGCGTCGAGTACAGGGCACTGCTGACCGTTTCAATAGAATTTTATTGTGGGGGTGCGGGTCAGTACTAGCAGTGAAGCTGTTACGTACCTGTAGCAGTTATTCTAGATGCACGGGTTTATATCCGTATCTGCGGCAATTAAAGCAGCGATCAAAATCCGTAGTAGTTATAATGCCTTTCTAATAATTAATAGAAGTAGCCATACCGTGGTAACACATCAGGTTCATTATATGGCAAAGCAATTAAACTAAAAGCAAAAAAAAAATATATATGATGAATGTCCTGATTTAACGATGCAAAGATCAACGAATCTTTTGATAAAAACAAATGGTGGACTTCAACACATTATTGTGGGGGGACTGGGGTTATGCTTTTGGAAACGCGCAGGAATTCGAGAAGTGTTGTATGTTGCTGGTGTAGGATTACTCTCATTCTTCTTTTCTCGTTTACGAAATGGATAAAGCAGGTCATTTTCTGGAGTGGCTATAAATTAATGAGATAATTACAAATAGTTTTGTTACAAATTGTTCTTACTTGCCCAATGAGATGGAAATTGCACGTTCATTTCATACGTAGTTAAGAACCTTTATAAAGTGATAAAAAAAAACAGTCCATATCAAAAAGATTAGTCTTCCCAAGTAACATGATTGCGTAACATTTAGAATAAAATTCTCAATATGAACCAACAAAGAATTCCTTAACCTCTAGTCTAGATAATATAATTATTTAAACAGACAGACAGACAGGCAGACAGACAGACAGGGTGTCATCTAGCTTACTAGTGTAAATTAGTCAAAAAATACATTCCCAATGGTCTCGGTGTTGGCTTCACGCCGGATGACTATAATGTGACATTTAAAAACCAGCCATTGACCTTATGACCTGGTGAACTTTCCGCTAATGCTAAGGGGAGTCATATTTTTTTCTTAGTTTTTTTTTGTTGATTGCTATACTCTTTTTCTGTTAGCATTAATGTCACCTACTTTCTTTCCTGAATGCACGATTTGTAATATTCAAATATCCACTAGGTACAAAGTGAATACACAAGCAAATATATATATATATATATATATATATATATATATATATATATATATATATATATATATATATATATATATATATATATATATATATATATATATATATATATATATATATATATATATATATATATATATATATATATATATATATATATATATATATATATATATATATATATATATATATATATATATATATATATATATATATATATATATATATATATAGTTGGAAAATACAACAGTGCATTTTGGGAACTGCCTGACAAGGAAGGGGGCGACAGGAATATAGGCCCCTCCCTTAAACTGTTAACCACACTCCTTTAATTGCCTTCAACTTCTCTTCTTGAACATGTGACGCTGTGGGAGACTTTGCTTTCAGATCCTAAGCCGGAGGGAGGCAGGAATATCGCCGGGGAGGCAGATTTAGAGAGGGCAGCTCTCAAGCTGTTAACCACACTCCTTTAATTGCCTTCAACTTCTCTTCTTGAACATGTGACGCTGTGGGAGACTTTGCTTTCAGATCCTAAGCCGGCGGGAGGCAGGAATATCGCCGGGGAGGCAGATTTAGAGAGGGCAGCTCTCATGAACACCTGGACTGAGTCATAGATGATGCCCGCGCATAGGAAAACGACACCAACCCCAATCTACCTGAGGATAACCTCCTGACCCCTGACTGAAGTCATATAAGGGCCTCACCGAAGGAACAAGCGTGAGAGACATTGTTGAATGCGAGCGAGATGCGTCTCCCCCTTCCATTCCCGCCTCCTTCAGAGAGCCATGCCCTACCAATTGGTCCCATCTTCTAGGGACCTTTAGTCTCCTTACCAGTGAAGCTCTTAGCCCTTCCTCCACTGCCATTACCCTCACTGAAGCCACCTCTTCTACAAGGTACAGTGATCTGTTGCAAAGGTTCTTCCAGTCAGTCACACTGTTAATTCTCATACTAAACTTCCTATTTTCATTTCTAAGTGCCAGTGGTTCCATATCAATCTTGCCTTGTTAGGTCAGTGTTACATAAATGCCTGTGTTTAAATAATTACATAAAATCGTGTGTTCAAGGCTTCTTGGCACCCTCTGTGCTCGGCTTGTCCTGTGTATATTTTACTGGGTCCATACTGGATTTTAATTCGTGAATCTCTCCGTTTACAGAGGATTTGTTAGATGTGGAAATCTCTCTTGACTGTGCCTTGTGTCAGCATCCTCACACCGACAGATATACTTTCAAGTTTTCCTAGTTGTAATTAACCTCTCAGGCCTTGCCTGCCTGATTAGTCCATTTCATCTTCTGATATTTTATTTCATGTAAATATGCATAATTTTAAACTTACCCTAACGTGTTTACTTACAAATACCTTGTGAGTAGAGCCCTCAGCTCAGATAAATTTCCCCCTTTTTCCTTGTTTTTTACGATTTCCTGAATCAACAGCAGTCAGATTTTGTTAAAAAATAGAGGTAAGTAACGAAATCATTCATTTAGAGTCTATAACTGACTCATAGTAAGCATTTCCCCAGGTAAAATCGTAAAACAATACACACACACACACACACACACACAAGAGACAACATACACAACACACACCTGGGAGAAGCCGCAGAGAGAGAAAGACCAAAAATCACGAGGGCGAGGCTACACAGGGGAAGAAAGATAATTGAAGGTTGAAGAAAGCCAGCACACGGAATTGAAAAAAATCTTTATCCTTCCTATATATATATATATATATATATATATATATATATATATATATATATATATATATATATATATATATATATATATATATATATATATATATATATATATACATATACATATATATATATATTATATATATATATATATATATATATATATATATATATATATATATATATATATATATATATATATATATATATATATATATATATATATATATATATATATATATATATATATATATATATATATATATATATATATATATATATATATATATATATATATATATATATATATATATATATATATATATATATATATATATATACATATATATATATATATATATATATATATATATATATATATATATATATATATATATATATATATAAGTATGGGGGAAGGAAATTAAAGATTTTTTTTTCAATTCCGTGTGCTGGCTTTCTTCAGTCCTTCAATTATCTTTCTTCCCCTGTGTAGCCTCGCCCTCGTGATTTTTGGCCTTTCTCTCTCTGCGGCTACTCCCAGGTGTGTGTTGTGTATGTTGTCTCTTGTGTTTTTGCCATGTCCTCTTTTCTATTGTCATGCATATGATTTTCCTGTACAGGCTGTCCTCAAGTTTGCTTCTAGTATTGCTTGCCATTACATTGTTTGCGCATGTTATGAAGGCATTTTCTACAATCAGTCTATCATTTTTGTTTGTGCTCTTGTACTTTGAGTTCATATTCTCCCACTCTATTCTGTGATCATTTACTCAGCAGTGCTTGGCAACCCCTGTCAGCTGATTGTAGTGCTTAATGTTTTGTTTGTGTTGTTTTCCTCGTTCTTCGCAGGATTTTCCGCTTTCACCGAAGTAAAGCTTTTCACATTCTAGACACGCTGCCGTGCCTACCCCGCCTCTTACTTTTTCCCCCGCTTACGACTTTTTGTTTCTAACTATTTTATTCCTAATCGTGTTTTTGTAACTGCCTATCAATTTGAAATTATCTATAAAAAAAAAAAGCTGGTTCACCTGGTAGGTTCTTGGGCCTACGAGACGTTTGTTTGGCGGCCTCTGATTGGCTGGTACCGGGAGGTAGGCAGCTCACTCACTGTCTCATTTTGCACAAGAT
>NC_089747.1:64703639-64711139 GCF_040412425.1 Macrobrachium rosenbergii | reverse complement strand
CTTTGTACCTTTTACCGTCTTCTCTTTCAAGTTCTGAAATTTTTTAGCTGAAGTTTTTTTATGGGGTCATAGAAACCTTCTCCACTTTGCAGTCCCTGTCTTTGAAAATTTTGGTATGCTGCTTTTCGTTTTTGGTGCTCTGGGAACAAATCACTGGAAATGTCAGTTGATGTTGTGCAAAAAATGGTTGAAAAATGCAATTTTAGGCCCATATTTACTGCTTTTTATATTTTGAAATGTCATTTATACCACTAAAAGGTGGGAGCCATGATATCATATGTTTATTCTCAATAATTAGAGGCTTGTTAAAGTCACATACAAGTAAACATATACAAAATAAAGGATTTACCTAATACTTTATGCATGACTCGAAAAATGGACAAAGAAATATTTTTTTTTTCTGTAAATTTCATGAATAAAACAAAATAAGTAATAGAAAAGCCAAACAAACTGTGATTTAATTGATACATATTCTTTTTTTTTTAATAACTGGGATGTACTAAAATGGGATTGTGATAAATTGATTTAGTTCAAGGTATTTTTTTCTGATATATTATATTTGCTGTAAAATGGCATCCATTTTTCAAAATAGCCACCCAAATGCCATTTAGCTGGGAATCTGGGAAGTCCTGGTCTTGATTCCAGTCACTCCAGACCCTAAGCTAACTAAAAACCATAGAGACAATTAGTCCCTCCATATGCTAGTCAAATCTGGTCTGGCTCATGGACTAATATATACCGAGTGTTTCGAAATTAGAGCTCCTCCCGTCCCCCCTCCACAGAACAAATGGAAAGTTATGAAGTTTTCTGCTATAGCCTATCTCCAAGTACATTATTTTAAGTTTCTATTAAGCTATTTTTCATTTTAAATTTCTTGTATTTTCAGACTGAGCGACAGACTTAGACACAGCCATGACTAACGACTCGCAGGAAATCAGATAGATTGACCGAATCTGGGCTATAAACTTCAGAGAGGCCAGGGATGCTGGTGCATCCTTCATTTTATGTTCCTGGATAGCTAAATACATTAAAAGAGATGAATCCTTTGTTAAAAGAAACTGGAACAAAAATCCATATGACTGTCATCGCGAAAAGAGTGAGAATCTTGGAAGGCCCGAAGTCCTTTCTCAGGAGTCAAAATACATCATAGCTGAGGCAGTGGGTAGACCAAGAAAGTCTTTACATAAATTGGTGCTTGAACTAGAAGCAAAAGGGGAAAGAAAAGAAGTTATAGTGCTTTATATCGTGAATTGAAAAAATCTGGTATCAAGCCATTTCATGTTATCAGCAAGCCCAACATCATTCAGCAACAGAGAGAAGACCGTGCATGGTTTTTTGGTTCATTTCTTAAAGACTGGGATGAAGGTGACTTTTTCCATGTTGGATGATATCAATGATGACATGCGCTATCACTAAGTTGTGAAATTTCCTGAATGTTTGGGAATTTTTCTTTATTTCACAGCCAAATGGTTAAAGTGGATCATCAAAGAAAAAGGACAGTCATGGAATGGCGAATACATGCAGAGAGAAACTGTGCTTACTGGTGGAGTATTTCTTTTCCTCAAAGATCTTGAAAATGTGTTATCTGTTGAAGAGGTCAAATTTTTACATGATAAGGCACCATGTTTCAAGCCTCTTCAGACACAGGAGCTGCTTTGAAACAGTGGTATCGATTTCTTCTCGTCAAGTGGATTTCCAGGTAGCTCCCCTGACCTCAATGTGTGTGAAAACATTGGTAGTATCTTAAAGGATCATGCTGAAGCACGCACAGTGAACTATGATGGTATACCAAGTCTCGACGACCTGCGAAGAGAGGTGACCGAAGTGCTCAGGGAAATGGAGTTTGAGTTTCAGCTTTTTTGCGAGTTGCTGAAATCATACCCCTCAAGAATGCAGGCTGTGGTACAGGCAGATGGAGGCCACACAAAATATTAAATACCCAAAGAGAAACTTAAATAAATACCTGTTCTGAATTACTTTTGTTTTTGTCCATATCAATTTTAGTTTATGCTGTAGAGGAGAGGGGGGGCCTCTAATTTCGAAACACACTTATATATATGAATGGATCCCTTATCAAAAACACGTTGGAAATAGGCGGTTACTATTCAAATCTAAATCCAGTATACAGTCACTGGAATTTCATCTGTTTTTCCAAACACTCATTTACCATTACTACATTACCTATAACTAAATACTCACACTCGCCTGTATCTCTCCTGCAAATTCACTTTTTTTATAATTATTGTCATTCAATTTCATAATTTTTCTGTTTAGATACAGTATATGTTGGTTCTTCATGACTCATTAGTGAAGTACATTACGCATCATTAAAACTATAATCACTAATGTCATCAGGTGCATTCATTTAACAAATCAACCTCATGATGGTCTGTTTCAACTTCTCCTTTTTTGCCAACCTTTGATTTCCCTTACCCTTGTATCTGACCAAGTTTTCCACTTCTCAAACCTTTTTTCCTTCTTGCTACATGGGGACACAATGTCAACATCTGCGGAACCGGAATTTTCATTTTATGCTTTGTCGTGGACATGTTACTTTTATTGAGGAGTAGTTTTCCAGTTGGATCACAAAACGCACACACACATACACACACAGACACGCAGGCATATATATATATATATATATATATATATATATATATATATATATATATATATATATATATATATATATATGTGTGTGTGTGTGTGTATATATATATATGATGTATATATGTGTGTGTATTCATATATATATATATTCATATTATATTATATATGAGATTAAATTATATATGAATATTATATTTTTTATCAAAATTATTATTTTCAAAAGACATAAATAAGTTACAAAACCTTGTTTTATCAAAATTTCATTATTTTCTATCTATGCATTTACGGGGATTACTACTTTAACTCTATCATAACCTGGAAGAATTGTTCTTTTATAAAAGTTACAAATCCAAATCTAAAATAGCTATGACAAAGATCTTAACTTAATTGCACTTTTCCATGGAGCAGACTTCAATTTAGATAACTCATGAAATCTTGGACTTACATGCAGATATACTAATGATGAGAAGTTTTCTTCGTCCCTCTCGAGACTTAATGCATTTCTGTCAAGAATAAACTTTTGAAATATGAGCATTATGAAATAATTTAAGTCCCCTTTTTGGAGAAGCTTTATCTTATTCAGAATTCAAGAGACGAGCAATTACTTTTCATATAAAAATAAGTGTTGTCAAGAGCTATCTTTTCAAAATGAATGTGAATATTGCTAATTATACGCTTTGCAGGAGACATATTCTTGATATATATATATATATATATATATATATATATATATATATATATATATATATATATATATATATATATATATATATATATATATATTTATATGTGATATATTTACTCTTCTATTCATCATGTATTATGTGTAATGATAATAATTATTGAAATAACATATGTAGGGTGATATCAGATCTCAAAAGGATTAATATTATCTTTCTTGATAATAGCATAGTACCAGAGGAGAGAGATTCTAGTTTTAGGCCAGATGTACCATCTGTCACCAGTGCAGAAAAGAGAAGCGCGTTGTGTTGGGTTCTTCACTTTGTTTTAATTCATGCGATGACAGGTCGGGAATAACAATTGCCATCTGTTTGATCATGTAAAGATTTCTGTAAAAGCTTTGTCTCATACGAGAAAAAGACGGAGGTTTTGTAATATTACATACATGACTCTGGTCATGTATGCCCGTTTGAGAGATATGGACAAGTATTGCACAGAACCGCATGGCTGTTGCGTCATGTTTTGTAAGATTGCACTCAAAACATTTTGCCAGAAGTGATGTCATCTTCCTTATTCTAGAACTTTCTTTTTTGTATCTCGCACCCAAAATGCCTTAATGATGTCACTTGAGTATTTCATGTGCTACTGGAATCCTCAGATTATTTCATATTCATTCTTATTTCAGAGACCGTTCAGTTTGGTTCTCTCTCTCTCTCTCTCTCTCTCTCTCTCTCTCTCTCTCTCTCTCTCTCTCTCTCTCTCTCTCTCTCTGTATTTCTTAAAAAGAGAGTAATATTAACGTAATTTATTTGTGGTCACTGGTATTAAATATAACCTTTGAGATCTGAGTTTAGTAAAATTATTTTATCTGTAACGGCGCCCGGAGAAAAGGTGTTTTGTGAATCCAAGCAGCTGCATACTCTGGGATTTTACAAAGGTTTTCACAAGCTTGTGTAAAGTTAAAGTGTATTAGGGAAATTTTGCCTTAGTGAAATTATTATTGGTAAATCTTTTGTGTATTTTTGTGTGTTCTTGTGTTTGCAATCTCATGATTTTTGTTGATGATTTAACATTTATTTATTTAGCATTTTAAATATTTCTTGATAATTTAACATTGCATGCTTGATTTAATTTTCATTTATTAAGATTTTCTTTTCTGTCTTGAATAATTCTTGATAGTTTAAATTTTGTTTAATTAATTTAATTTCTTGATAAATTAAAGTTTTGTGATTTAATTTTGTTTAGTAATTTAAATAAAGAATTGATTAAATTTGGTGTTGTTTTCAATTAATAGTAAATTTTTCAGACTGTGAATTCTGATTATAAATTTTGAATTTAACAATAAATTTTGTATTTAAATTTTTATAAAACAGTGTTTCATTTATTGACCACCAGTAAATAGGATTAATTTTGTGTGTGTGTAAGGCAAATTGATCAACATGTTTTGTTCCTTTAGTTTTGCTGAAGTGAATTAAGACCAAGGAAACAGTTGTTTGATGAAGTTTGCCCTTTTATTCTAGTATATTTCTTGTTTGATTGTAGATACCTCAAAATTCTTTTGGTAAACTTAGTTTGAATTTTCTTGTCATTTTTTGAGGGATCACTGTCACGTTTAGAGCACTCACTCATAATTCTTATTGTTATGAGAGTTCAGGTATTTGGCTGAAGTGAGTTAAATTTTTGAATTCTGTGATTAGTTGTGTAATAACCAGGTACTTGGTACACATCGTGACTATATATATATATATATATATATATATATATATATATATATATATATATATATATATATATATATATATATATATATATATATATATATATATATATATATATATATATATATATATGTGTGTGTGTGTGTGTGTGTGTGTGTGTGTGTGTGTGTGTGTGTGTGTGTGTGTGTATCTGTTTGTGTGTATGCATATATTCATATTATTATTAAAAGTAGCTCAAAGTTTATAAAAATATTTTTCGTTTTTCTGTAAATATTATTGCACAAGTTGAGGTTATTTTTTCAGTAATCCTATCGAATTTCTGATATAGATAATTACCAAAAATCTTTAAAATGGATATGAATATTGACTTAAATTCCAAGATCATATCTTTTAACATTTGCAAAAATAACAATAAAACGGATACGTAACGTGTTCACGTATTTCAACATAAGGGGTCCATTTCATGGAATGACTGTGTTTTGTGACTAAATAGAACCCTTTCAAGTTTTTTCAACTTACTTAATGGAAGTTAACTTCGTTCTTTGAAAGTATTTCGTAAGAGCTTCAAATATTACCGAGTGATCAGAAATGGCTCGTGGAACATGAGTTAGAGTTTTGGTTGTTTTCAAGATTAAGCATCAGTTGCCAGCTTGTAATGGATTTGGAATGGATTTTTGGATGGTCACTGGTAAACCATTCCAATTAAAAGAACAAAAGCAATGTTGCAGGAGATTTCTCTTAAATGGAGATACAGGATATGCATGACTCATCATAATAAAATAGCTGGCAGTACCATACATAAAAAAGGATATTATGGTGTTGTATTCTGTTGTACGTATTTTCAAGTGACTAAATGGAAGCACTGGTATGACATTTGCAAAGTGCTTGGATACATTCATGTCTGACCTCTCCTATCAACCCGGGTGAGCGTTTGTGTTTTATGTGACATTGGTGCATTTTACTACCATTTACATTCATCTACTTACTTTAGTGATGTGCAATTTCCACCAAAACGTTTTATCACTAAAGCGTCGTTTAACCCAGCCATCCCAAATTCCGAGGAAAGTCTCCCAAGAGAAATGCTTCCAATCAGTCTGCATATCTTTCCTTTCCACCAGAGATATACGTTATTGAAATATGTAAATTGTCTTCATTTTTTGGCCCAAAGAGAGAACATTCCCATGTTTTCTCTAAACACAATATCCCCCCCTCTTTCTCTCTCGGCGAAAGTGGAGGATGGCGGGGAAATGAAATGGCTGTGTTTTCTCTTTCTTTAAATGTGCAGGGATCGACCCCAAATTCCCTGCGACGACGCTGGTCATGCGAGAGGAAGCGTGTTTTTCACCATGCGACTTACTCTGCTTCTCTCTCTCTCTCTTTTTTAGGTTTTATTTATTTTTCAGATATTTCCCGTTTGTTGAAATCCAGTAGCAAAGGAAACAGGAAATAAGTGCATATGTGGATCGGTTTTTTAAACAATGTGTAGGTACAGTACTTGAAAGGAAATTATTATGAGTGGATTGTTTTCTAAAGCGGATGTTCCTAAAGACGTACCATGCGCAAGAATGGTTGATGCAATCGATTGAAGTAGAAATGCACACACACACGCACACATACACACACACACACACACACACACACACACACACACACATATATATATATATATATATTTATATATATATATATATATATATATATATATATATATATATATATATATATATTATTAACTTTATCACATACACAATAATTGTTCTGTGCAGTATTACAATTACTAACAGGACCTCATTCAAACTGGATGGTATCTAATGGAGTATTTATTCAGAAAAAGTTACAAGCTTTCAAAATTCCCTTTTTTTACCCACCCCGACCTATGGAAAAAGGCAACGAGTCTATTCTCGTGTAGCTGAGAACAGCGGCGTGCACATACCTTTACATAACCTGTAATTCCTTTGAAGTTTGAAAACGTTGTCTAAGCTGGTGCCTCCGTATTTCTCCATCAGTTTCTCATGATTTTTCTGCTTTTCATCCTTAATTATTCCACTTCGATCTTTTTCTTCCTTATGTCTTCCTTCATGATCTCTTCTACAAAACCAGGAAACGGATGTTCATCAGTGTCTCTCTCTCGTATCTTATCCAGCGATTTCGGTGCCACACAGTCTGCTATGCAATTCTTAAGGAACCGGATTTTGTTGTCTGTCACCGCTATCCTCCCTCTCATTTTCTCATAATTTCTTACTTCCAGCATGGCTCTGCCTCCATACGTTCTTTTAAAACTCCTGAACCAATCCATCTCGAGTTCAAATAAATTAACTTTATCACATACACAATTGTTCTGTGCATTAGTAGAATTACTGACAGGACCTCATTGAAGGTGGATGGTATCTAATGGAGTATTTATTCACAAAAAGCTACAAGCTTGTAACTTTTTCTGAATAAATGCTCCATTAGATACCATCCAGTTTGAATGAGGTCCTGTTAGTAATAT
>NC_089747.1:64663639-64698639 GCF_040412425.1 Macrobrachium rosenbergii | reverse complement strand
TCCACCAAAGTCATGGGCACTTCAGTTTCGTTTGTCATTTTTCTTTTACTGTCAGTTGGTTTCCCTGAGTGAACTGAACCTCTTCCTTTCTCATACTTTTACTCTCAGCCTTCATTTCAATCACGTCTGTCATCGTCAAAGCGAGACTCCTTGTCCAGAACGAAGATTAGGATGAGGCTGCTAGCTTCATGACCTACTCTCACCTTGGTCAACTACAATAAAGTAAGTACCTAATTTTCGGTTTAAGTGCACAATGGTGCATAATGCTTTATCTCCTTTTATTTAAAAAAAAAATCTCATAGACTTTCCACCAATCAAATCTACTATCTTGGGGAACATTACGATAAAAATGCATACACACAAATAAATATAAATCCAAACTCACACACACAATATATATATATATATATATATATATATATATATATATATATATATATATATATATATATATATATATATATATATATATATATATATATATACTTATATTTTATGACTTGTGTAGCTTGGTTGGTATATCTATATTTCAACTGAAAGACCTGGGGTCGATCCTGATGTGAGTATAAATATATTTATGTATATGTACTATATATAATATAATATATATATATATATATATATATATATATATATATATATATATATATATATATATATATATATATACAGTGTGTGTGTGTGTGTGTGTGTGTGTGTTGTTGGTAGTGTGTGTGTGTTTCTACTGAAAGACCTTTACCAGATACATATATGAGTGCAACATATTTATAATGCTGTACCTCTTAACTATATAATTATATATAGCCTATATTTGGATACGCTTATCACTACAAAGCCTATAAGATCCAAGTGCAAGAAAGAAATATGAAGAAATTATGATGTCCGGTGTGTGTGTGTGTGTGTAGATCCCCTAAATCAGAATGAGGCACTTTTACCAGACCTGACCATATATAAGTATAAAAGTCTTAACTTCCTCCACATTCGAGCATTTTTGGATATATACTGTTGTTTTGCAGATATAAATATATAAATTATGATGTCCGTATATGAACCTATATCCCCAATCAGATATATATATATATGACCATAAGAAGTATAAATATATGTATATATATATACATATATATATATTGTTTATATATATATATATATATATATATATATATATATATATATATATATATATATATATATATATAAGAGCTGGAATAAAACCATCACACCATCGTTGCCAAGTGGACAATTGATTTTTATTGTATTTTAGGCTGAAATATATATGTAGAATCAACTGGTCACTTTTTATCAGATACATATGTAATTTTAATAGCCACAATGTCCTCTTAACTTCTCAAATTCTTTGCAGTTTTTTTTTAGGGGGGGTACATTTGTCACTACAAAGCCTTAAGATGCGAGCACAAGAAATATGAAGAAATTATGATGTCTGGTAGTGGGAAACGAATCCGGGTCCCATAATCACAGCAAGGTACCATTGTCAACCTGACCACGAGAAGGATAAAAGTCTATTGCTCCCATACATACATTTTCAGATATATATATATTAGAGCTGGAATATATATATATATATATATATATATATATATATATCCCATCCTCACAGTCGCAGCCAAGTGGACAATCAGGACCCGGGTTTGTTTCCTTCTACTGGACATCACAATTTCTTCATATTTCTTGCACTTGCATCTTAAGGCTTTGTAGTGACAAGCGTGCCCAAAAAAGAGCGAAGAATTCGAGAAGTTAAGAGGGCATTGTTGCTATTACAATATATAAAACTTTGGCTACAAAAAAGAGACTCAAGATGCTGAATGTCAGACCAGATGAATTATGTAGAGAGCCATTTGCATGTGATGCATTTTTTCCATTCATCAAGCCAGTGTGGAGTTGGCTGAAGGATCATTTGGAAAAAACTGTTGTTGTTAAATGTGACTAGCCAATTAAAACCTTGATGTTAGACTTCCATCTCAGAACTAAGAAACAAAACAACACCATGTCTTTTGCTAGTTATTGAATGTGTTAACGCAGTTTTGGCAAGTAGAATAAATATTATTAGATGTAAACTTAAATTTTCAAATATGCTGTAAAATGAACACCTTCTTTACAGATAAATTTTTAAATACTTTGTAAATGGTGCATATTATAGAAATGTAAGGATTATTGTAACATTGTTATCAATAAAAAAAAAAAAACACTTCAAAAGGAATCAATTGTCAAAAGCGTTCTTCACAAATTAATAAGCTTCGAGGATTTTCTGTCTCTCTCTCTCTCTCTCTCTCTCTCTCTCTCTCTCTCTCTCTCTCTCTCTCTCTCTCTCTCGCATCAAAGTAAACGATGTGAAATCAGAAATGAAGATATTAAATTCTGTGTGCTTTGAGTAATTGTGTTGCCTTTCGTTGATACGGTAAAAAGAAAACTTGCAAGTTGTCATTTACAGGCAGTTTCCATCATTTGCATCAAGGAGGTAGGAAATAAAATGGCAAATGGGGTATAGTTTTTCAAAGTGTAACCCTGTGAAACTCTTATAGTGATGATGATATGAGTCGTTTTACATGAGAACCTAAACAAGTCTTTGACGTAGAGGAAGAAGAAGAATAAGACAATACAGACAGAATAAGGATAAGAATATATTTCGACTTCCTTCACGATCTATGCAAGGATGGGGGAGGGTGGTGGCGAGGGAGGGGTCCTTAAGAACTCAAAGCAGAGCCCCTGCAGTTACAGAATTACGAGAGAACTTTTCCCTGTTCACAGCGCATCTCGAAACTTACCACAGAGGGCGCTTCTACCAAATTGCCGCCGTAAACCTTCCTCATTTTCATTTAACTTGTCATTTGTTTTCTCCAGCATTATTTAGGGGAGCAACCTTAACTGGCTTTCGTAAACTTATCCATTTAGCTCCAGTCATCGAAAATGTAAACAACGAGGCCGCATATGGTCTTACTTTCCCTCGAGAACTGCCGACACTAAACCTTTGCCTAATGGCGTCGTGAAAAATTTCATAGGTTTGCTGGTAATTAGGGCCACCCTGAGAGGTTTCCTTTCCTGGTACTCCAGATAACGTTCAATGCAGAGTGGAATAGTTGAATATTATTTTCGTAAACGGAATTAATACGTTTATTCACATATTGTGTAACATGTACTTAAAATTTATATGTTTATACAACGTACTTTTGAAAATCAGTGACGACTGTAATTTCAAAAAGAAAAAATTAATTCCTAGATAGAGTCAGTTAATTATACCCTTGCACCCAGTTAATTTTAAACTTTTTTTTATAATATATTGACTATAGAATATATAACTTTGCACTATAGTTTGAAATTCCATGTGTTTCTCAGTTTCGTAAGTTAAAAACAATGACAAATTGTACTTAATTGCCAAACTCACTATGAAACTCAAGAATCCTTGTTTTTCAAAACACACCTACACTAGTGCATGGCATGCACATTCAAACTCATTCATAATATGTGGTGTCTGTGTGTGTGTGTTTGTGTGTATGCGTATGTGATGGTGTGTGCATGTGCGCGTATGTGTGAGCTTTGTGCGCATATGTGTAGACTTACACACTTTTAATAAGCAATCAAACCCCTACTACCTCAGCACCCCACGGCACCTCCTGCCTCCCAACCCCCTCGCTCTCTCTCTCTCTCTCTCTCTCTCTCTCTCTCTCTCTCTCTCTCTCTCTCTTGTTGCGACGTAAGAGCGTTCATCAATGTGAACGCTAAACCAAATTTAATGTAAATGGAGTTTTACATAAAACTAACCAACAACCAGAATAATAACCAACGAAATTTCTACTTAACAACAATTGAGCTTTGGAAAATAAAACAGAAAAGCTGCGTCAAAAAAAAACAAGTTTTTCCCTCTTGTACCACAGAGTTTTCATTGGTCCAATTTATTTTCATGTACAGAAACTGTTTGGTGCCTACTGTTGCAATATTTTGTATAATTACAGCGACTGTAGCACTAATATTGACAGTTTTCATATAACTGTGGGATTTGTAGAACTTTTTTATAAAAAACTTACTCTTTTACGTCCATACCCACTCAAGCATGTAGTAAATATTGTATGTTTTAATTCGGTAGGTCATTCAGTAATATAAAAAAGGGTCATATTGCTATCAGAGATTTCTATAGACAATACTTATTCAAGAATTACAGAGGCTCATAATATTCCAGCTCAAACTTCAGATACATGGATACTTTTTATGTATCTATCTATCAATATAATCAATATGTATACAGTATATATATATATATATATATATATATATATATATATATATATATATATATATATATATATATATATATATATATATATATATATATATATATATATATATATATATATATATATATATATATATATATATATAGCTTGATCGATTTCTTGGTAGTTTTATAAGTAATAAAACAACAATTGCTATAAAGTAATATCTGACCAACGATATCATTGTATAAATAACAGTTTAATTATTTCTATCTGACACTGGCATCATGATTAAAAAAATTGACAATAGCTGGTAAATTTCTTTATTTTATTGAATTAAAAAATATTTGGGTTATAAAGACAATATCATAAATTAGTATTTATTGTAATCTAAATAACTGTTTTTAATTTATTTTTAACCTTCCATGCATTATTTCATTTACAGTTGGAAAACCTTTATAAAAGATCTGAATATTCTTTATACTTATTCATACATAAATTATATATATATATATATATATATATATATATTATATATATATATAAATATATATATATATATATATATATATATTTACCTTATGCATTATATCATTTATAGTTGGATATACTTTATAAAATATATCTAATATATGTATATATATATTCATACACAAATAATGTATGTGTGTATATATATATATATATATATATATATATATATATATATATATATATATATATATATATATATATATATATATATATATATATATATGTTTGTATGTGTGTGTGCATGTGTATATACATATATATATATATACACATATACATATACATATATATATATATATATATATATATATATATATATATATATATATATATATATATATATATATACATGTGTGTGTGTGTATGTGTAATACCGTATAACGAGCCTAATACACCTTCCACTATTCCCTCTTCCAAGAAAAACTGATCTCATTAATGTGAGGATCATGTACTAGATGGCCCTGGTAGGAAAGAAATTGACTCTTCGCCAAAAGCCCAACTGTATAAAACCCCAATTTGAATTCAAGTTCTCTCTTCCAACATCGGAAGATTACTTTCCTCTTAAGCCTCGATAAAATTCCCAGCGCCGTTTGCAGCCTCTGACTTCCATAAAGGCGCAACTCCACCGAGGTAACATTTTGGCAACGTGGCATGCTACATTGTCGCATACGCCAAGTATGTTTTCACCAGTTCAGCAGAAGGCAACATGTAGCATGCGACTGTGTGCCATGCGACAGGTGGCAACATGTTGCCGTATAACCCGACGGATGCGGCAAGATTTAGCCTGTTGCCTTTTTATAGTGCTGAACGCCTTCCCACCAGTCGCGGAAAGGATTAAATGTTGAAAGCAACAAGATAGATTGGTCCCCCCCCAAAAAAAAAGAGAAACCGTAGAATTTATAGAAGAATACAGGAAACTGAATAAAATTTGACTATTTTTGTATGTATATGTACTCAAACACATGATTATCATTTTTATTATCAAAAGCATTACAATGAAAGAAAATAAGAAGCAAAATTTCCTGAACGACATTTTTCAAGAAAATGAATTGCAGTAAATGGCAGGTCTCCGGCAAAATTCATAAACAATAAGTTGAAATTAAAGGAAAGATTTAAAAGGCCTAGATTCACTGCTTGTGTTACCGGTGGCCACCCTGGCGATCTTTGAGTCTCTCTCTCTCTCTCTCTCTCTCTCTCTCTCTCTCTCTCTCTCTCTCTCTCTCTCTCTCTCTCTCTAATGTTACGGTTCCCTGTAGTACTGCGAGCTGCCGAATGATCTGAATAAAGCGACACAGATTTTTTCTTTTTTTTTCAGGAAATTCGGGAAAGTGTTTGCTTTCGGAACATTTAATTTTATACCGTGACCTTGTCAGAATCTAGTGTTGTTTCTTATACCATTTGATTCTTTGTCTATTTTATACAACTCCGTTCAACTACGACAGGTTCTCATGAGCCCAAATAGTCTTGAGACATATATGCATACATACATATATATATATATATATTCCCATATATATATATATATATATATATATATATATATATATATATATATATATATATATATATATATATACAAATAGTCTTGAGACATATATGCATACATACTATATATATATATATATATATATATATATATATATATATATATATATATATATATATATATATATATATATATATACTATATATATTTCTAATTATATTCTGCTAATTGTCAATCCACTTCAACACAGAAGACAAAAAGTTTGTAAGCTTCTGTTCTGTTATTTGATAATTATTTCATTACAAAAATTAAGAAATGGTGAACATCTTTTGATAAGAAGTAAATAATCATAGATAATTAAAGTCTGCAATTATATATTCATATTACCTCAGACTTTTACGATTAAGATAATAGATATTTAACAGCCGAAATCAAGAAAGGAAAAATATGTTTATTTGACTCATGCAGAAAGCGAAAACATTGTGTTTGCTTCAAATCGTAATAATATGAAATGAAAATATATAAAACAATACACATATAGCATTTAAACGACGGAAAAAATTTCTTATTATCTACCTAAGAATTCATATTAAATTTACGTAATACTAATCAATGATCGTTCAAGCTCAAAATAATCTTCATTATTCAAGCTTTCATAGAAGATAATAACACACATGGATGAAAGGGGTTATCGTAATTGTATCATTTTAGGAAAGAATTTAAGTACTTCCATTGCAAAGATAATACCTTATTTTACATAAACCGTACTTCATCACCCTGTTGGTAATAAATCACTGATAATCCCAAAGCTTGAACTTTTACACCTCCTCGAAATCTTCTTCTCTTGAATTTCCACCTTGTTTCCGGAGGCAAGTTCTCGAGCCACGTTGATGGATATCCGTTATCTCTGGCTGTTGGCACCGGAAGGAAAATCAAGTCAAAAAGAGACCTCCCACTTATTCCATAAACCACTTCTTAAGTGCCTCGACTCCCGTGTTTTGCATCTCATTCGGATTAATGTCTCGTGAGATCGAGTCTTGGAGGATTAAGAGTGCCACTGAGGTAGCTGAGATAAAACTAGGCGGCTTGGGTTTACAAGATGAAGTATGAAGAGCAAGGATTATGATAAATACGCATTTATTAGTATTTGCTTTGGATTAAGGAAGATGTGTGTGAAGTGCAGGAATTTTGGAAAATATTATAATGCTGCAAAGTAAGAGTTTTTCTTATAATGAACTTTTCCCGTCTGTCTTACATATTTTGTCTTTGGAGGGAGTGGATGATACAGGCCCTCGGAAAGTTTAAAATGAAGCATTATCATTTTCCAAAGTGTATTTTCAACATGTATTTAAACGAAGACTAGCATCACTTTCTAGAAAATTTCTTTTAATAATCTCACTGTCATTTTTATAAAACACTGACTGTATAATTATGTCGTCACAGTCTTTATTTGGAAAGCATCACAATCTAGTATTATGTCTCTGCATTGTGACAATTGCTATCTTTTCCTTTTCCTACTAAAATGAGAATACACACACACACACACACACACACACACACACACATATATATATATATATATATATATATATATATATATATATATATATATATATATATATATATATATATATATATATATATATATATATATATATATATATATATATATATATATATATATATATATATATATATATATATATATATATATATATATATATATATATATATATATATATATATATATATATATACAAAATCAGAACCAATAACGTATTTTCCAATGTCCGAGTTTATCTATTACCAAGAAAGAGGTGAAAACCCTTTCATAGTATTAAGCTAAAAGCCTGAAAGGCCTGCAAACGCTATGGGCAGGTTAGAGGTTTTGCAATAAATTCCATTGCCATTTCCACCTGTAGATAAGTGATTGCCTTCCTTCTGTCCTTGTAATTGTCATATTTCTCATGACCCCATTTTATTTCGTCCATTCTGGGAGTTGAGTATCATAAATTAAAAGGATAAAAATTTATGTCAAAACATAGTTTGAAATCTAAAATTGAGAACAAAAGTACTTTTCTTTTCTGCTCACAAATAGAGGGCTTTTAAGAGTATGTCCCAGAATTACAGACCTCATGTGTCTAGGGTTTAACTTTCTTCCACTAATTACAATTATTTTTCACAGTAAATAGTTCGAAGCTTTATTGACAAAATGAAAGATTTTCACTAAAATTTCGGTTACAATGTGCGGCAGAAATATAATTGATGTAAAGTTTAGTACTTGAGATTTTCCTAAGAACACTGCTAAGCCATTTAGCATAAATTTTCTATTTATGTACAGAAAATACATTTTTAGTAAGCTTTCTCAGAACTGTCATCCGTTAAGTACAGAGCTTCGTCCAAGATTTTCTTTTGTATGTAAAGAATTCTTGAGAGTTTGGAACAAAAATTCTAACCAAATATGAGGAAGTAACCATTGTTGACTTTGCTCATTCCTTGGCTGCACTGGAATTATGAAAGGCAAACATTTCAACCGAAACATGTTTATCCACTTGTACGAATTGTTCTAAATTCCAGGAAGCTTCTCAGTTCCTTCTTTTGCGGATAAAACATTTTCCTTGATTAAAAAAAAAAAAAAAAAAAAAAAAATAAAATAAAATTCCTCAAATATGCACTGCGGGGTTTTTACTTGAAATATGAAGTGCAGGTTTTCTAATTTATGACGTAGGTCTATATTATGATAATGGTGGTCTATAGAGCTTCATGGAAATGTTCCATACAGAACTCCACATTATTTGAAACCGAACGTTGGATTTCATACAGTCATATTAAGTGAGACGCACAAAATGACAAACTGGCAATTGTGAGGGCAGCTCATTTTTGTCCTCATAACTTAATTAACTCATTACTACATTCATGAGTTAGCTTTCCTATGCTACTTTTTAAAGGGTTCTCGTGCCTCTCACTAAGCTTAACCTAATTATAGTTAAAACTTTCTTTCTTAATATCTTTACATAATTTAGAAAAAAAGAGACTCTAACAAAGCACTGTTCTAAGGTCATCGTTTTTTTTAAATCGTTATATGTTGATTAATGAAAAAATATTTCAAGGTGCTAGTAAATGAAGATGATTACATTGCCTCTGGAGTGTTGGAAAAAACAGTAATTAATATGGTATAAAATTAGCTACATAAACTAACATTAACAGAAAATGATCCAAACGTTTAATTGATAGCATTATATTTCCAACTTATTTGACAATGCCCAGATTTCACCATGAGGCTTTTCGAAACGTTAATACGAAATATTATCAAATATACAAACTGTCAGGCAAAATCGATATGCCACACAGAAGGTAATGCGTTAGTAAATACTAAATTTATAACTGATAATTCAATAAAACGGTCAGAATAGTATTTTTATAGCATAGTATTAGCAATAGTAGGTGAATATTGCAAAAGTTGCTATGAATAAGTATCTTTTCGTAAATTATACAGACAAACACAGACACACACACACACACACACACACACACACACACACATACACATATATATATATATATATATATATATATATATATATATATATATATATATATATATATATATATATATATATATATATATATACTGTATTACTAAAAGGACCTCATTCAAACTGGATGGTATCTAATGGAGTATTTATTCAGAAAAAGTTACAAGCTTTCTTGGACAAACAGTCCATATTATCAAGTATGCATTAGATACCATCCAGTTTGAATGAGGTCCTTCCAGTAATTCTACTACTGTACAGAACAGTTGTGTATGTTAAAAGTTAAGTATATCTTAGATTTAACCAGACCACTGAGCTGATTAACAGCTCTCCTGGGGCTGGCCCGAAGGATTAGATTTATTCTTACGTGGCTAAGAACCAATTGGTTACCTAGCAACGGGACCTACAACTTATCGTGGAATCCGAACCACATTATAGCGAGAAATGAATTTCTATCACCAGAAACAAATTCCTCTTGTTCTTCACTGGCCGGTCGGAGATTCGAACTCGCGACCAACAAAGTGGTAGCTGAGAATGGAACCCGCTCACCCAGCGAGGAACGTATATATATATATATATATATATATATATATATATATATATATATATATATATATATATATATATATATATATATATATATATATATATATATATATATATATATATATATATACAGTATACACACACACACACACACACACACACACACACACACACATATATATATATATATATATATATATATATATATATATATATATATATATATATATATATATATATATATATATATATATATATATATATATATATATATATATATATATATAATGGTTACCTGGATGACTTTACTTCCGTACTTGCATTCCCTCATTGTGAAAACTGAGAACAAATAATGCCACGTATCTGCAACAAAGGTAAAGATGAAAATCACTTGTGCATCCGTTTTCTGTGAGGAAGTAGAGCCTCCCTCATCTTACAACGTTTCCCTTTCTTGCAGATTTACTTTTTTGAAAGCAGGAGAACATACAAGAAGGAGATGGCAAGACGAAGGATGTTTACGAAGTAGCGCCAGAAAAAGACAAAAGGAAGACGGTGTCTTTTCCAGAACTTGGCTTCATTTTTTTTTTTTTGCCTCTTTATTTCTTTGTCTTTTCCAGATGTAATGGAAAAGCTTCAGATATTAATTGCATCACAAAGGTTTTTTTTTTTTTTTAACTTGTCCAGGAAGTTTTCAATTTTTACTAATGTGACTTCGACACGAGCAGTTCGCTTCATATTCCCCAGTCTTTGACCAGGATGTGTATCTTAAGGAAAGGAAGTGGACATTAAACGTTTTTACACGATAAGGAGCTTTGAATCTATAATTGATATATTATTATATTTCAAGTAAACATGAAGAAATCATAAGCACAATAAATGATGGCTTTATATATATACAATCAGCAATGTTGAAAAAAGTGTAGGAATTTAGGAATCTGTTGTTAAAAATGTCTTCAATCCATTTATCTTATCTAATAAAAGTTTTTTCCATGCCTTTAATAATACTTCACTGTCATCAGCACTGGCACCAACTAAACAGTGTAAAAGTAAAATCTTCAACGAAATTCTCTGAAGGCACTTGCAAATTGAACTTTTACACTAACTCTGTCAATTCATTTGGTAAGATTCTTTCACTATAATTACTGAAAATTATTTTAAGCCTTGAGTTCGATGTCATAAGCCAATAATAAATGACCCTTTCCCAACACCCACTGACTTGCCGTTACGAGAAAATAACACTTGAATGCTTTCTACCTTTCCACAGGGGAGGCTGGCTATTTGATCAACGCCGCGGTAGCTGGCGGTTACTAAAGTCCAGCCAGCCGGAGTACTTAAAAACCCCGACTTTGACCCATTGTAACTCTGGAAATATTCAACCGACCGGGATGAAACTCAGGTTTTAGAGGTTTCCCACTAAGGTCTCTAATCATGTCAAATTTCATCGAAATCCTTTAAGTAGTTCTGGAGATCCAGATATCGGTTTTTGTCATTCTGGGGATGTGGGAGGGGTGGGCGGGTGGGTGGGTGGCTAACATATCTGTGGAGCAATAACGGTAAAAGATACAACCGTGATACTTACTTTTTTCTGAAAGCTCGTGTTCTGGAGGGTGTCTTTTTGGGGCTTGTTTTTTTAAATAATGAAATTTTGAAGTTACAGCGGGTCATTCAAATGATCTCCCAAAATTCAAATTTCTTGATGCTCAGGTACGGACTGCTAACAACATTAGAAGAGACGTCATTTTCTTAATGTGTGTGAATTCGTCCGTTATCTTAGGTAATCATTTTTTTTTCATCCAGATGAGAATCAAATGTCTCTTATTTTTTCATTACTATATTTCCAATTACTGCAATATTTCGGAAATCTAATGTAATTAACATTCCCCTTTTCTTAACAATCTTTTATCTACGAAAGTCATTTTATTCTTGAGCTGGTGTCATGAATGATCGCCAGCCTTGAGAGGTTTGCAGTAGCAAGAGGATGCGGGAATGACAGTGCACACTGTTTTCGACAAATGTCAATTTCACCCTCTTCATGTTTGTTCAGCTGAGTTTTAAGTCTGATTTAATATATTTCTCGAAAATCGTTAATGGCCTTTTTTTTTTTTTTTTAGAATTGAATTTCCTGCATTTTGGCGTGAAAGAATCTAATACCACCTGCATCGGTGTTTTTACACCTGCATTATCTGTTCTAATTGGTGCTCTTACATCTGCCTATCAATAAAATTTTACGTTCTTTATTGTTGTTCTTGGTGAGTGTAATAGTATTTGTACGTAATGCATTTTTATTATAGACACCCCGTTATTAGGCCTATTGTAAAATATCAGTGACATGCTTTGCAAGACTACGACATGTCTCACTGCTTGGAAAGTTGATTCCTTCCATCTTTCGAATTTGAAAGCATAGAACAAGTTAATTTACTCAATTCCACTTCGATCTGAGGTCATCTATCTCTGATATTGTGGTATTGCGTTCAATTTCATTCTTCCTTTCCCAAAGCTTTAAGGAAATGTACTGTAGTACTATTAAGTTTCTATGGCTCGGTAATCTTAAGCCTATTAGCGTCCAGCATGAGAGTTTAATCCAGTGACCTTTTAAAATTTCTCTTGCGACTCGTATAACTTTAAAAGTACTCTTTCAGCCAACCAAGAGCCAGTTTAATGACAAAACATTTGATCAAGGTAAGGACGTGGTTCAGGATGTCAAGGAAAAAACACGATGACGTGTACGGAGCATAAAATGCAACCTTAAGAAATGTTAAATCTGTTTTACACTTTTTTCATATTTTCGTGTATAAGTAAACCTTGGCCATCCAGGTGTTTCGATCAAGAGATGCAAATGACCCTAGAAGAGGAGGGGGTCGTGTACCAGAACAGTAGCTAATATTGCCATATATATGGTAATAATCTCTGGTGCCATTCAGACTAAAGCTCCTCTCTCTCTCTCTCTCTCTCTCTCTCTCTCTCTCTCTCTCTCTCTCTCTCTCTCTCTCTCTCTCTGACATACTATAACACTGACAATATTTTTTTCCAACAAGCTTTTATTGCCTCACTTCCAATGTATATGGAGGTAATGTAGCATCCCTTGATTACTGCTAAATTGCCAGATTAGAGAAGTATTATTATTTTAAAGCGTTTTTCCTCGTGTTCAGCAAATATATATTAATCACGGAGGCGTAGAAGGGAGCTTTTACATTATGCATAATAAAGGGAAAGCCCCTCCCAAGCTCGGAAATGAGAACTGGTCGAGAACCAATGAGTACTACAAAATGATGAAGAGCCCCTACAGGCATCATGGTATTAAGCTAGACCTATAAGGAAGTGTGCTAATATATCTCCGAACATATGGAAATTTTGATAATCAGGCACGCTAACCTATTCCACCTAACTTGGGTGGCGACCAGGCGGTTGCTCTAATATATCAAACCTAGGATGTTTATTACGAAGCTCCTCAACAAAACGCTGGTTAGAATCGTCTGGATTTAAATTCTTAGGCCAGTTAAACCTGTCCTGAAAACCACGGACTATCGTACTGCCCTCTCTCAGGAAATATCTACTACATTCTCTCTCTCTCTCTCTCTCTCTCTCTCTCTCTCTCTCTCTCTCTCTCTCTGGAACTTTTTAATATATGGGTCACTGGAGAGAGAAATTCATTCCGGGCTAAATTTTGATACCAGTGGACTGCCATAGTTGCCTACGAAGGAAGAGAGAGAAACATTTGATACGAGGATTATTATATTTATGGGTATTTTTATGTTACGACCTCCATCATTAATCATAAAATATAAAATAAACTCTGAGAAAAATAAAATCTGCCTTTCATTTGTAATACGTCCAGATATTGTACCGGTCTTTTTTATTTTGAGATTTTTACCACCTTCAAAAGCATATGATGAACTCTAGGGAAACAAATTGCCTTATAATTTAAAAGCGATATGAATTCGATAACGAGCCGGTGAGTTAGTTACCTGATTCCTACAAATTCATTTGCCCATTCCCAACATATTCGATCGACACACACACGCAGGCGCAACAAACTTTTATCCTCATCTTCGCAAGTAATGATGATAAATGAACGACACAGCAAATGACTTATTCCTAAAGTGGCAAAATGAACCATTTAACTGGGACAAGAAAGCCGTTACACCTAACGTTGCTTTGAGAGTTGTTATCAAAGGCGGAAAGCAATTCTAAATATGAAGATGAATAATTAAGAGATGAAAATGATGTTTCTCAGTTGCTGTCCAATTTCCCCTATGGCATGATTTTTTTTTTTTTTTATTTTATACTCTCTTGTTATGAAATGAACTTTAAATGTAGTTGGTGCCCATTACAATTACATCAGTGATTAAACATTTTCTTAACAAATATTTTTGTCATTGAATTATCAATAATTGTAACACTGAGATACTTGATTTAAAGAATCTGGTAGTTTACCTATAACATCAATCACGGGAATGAATAAACTAATTTTTATTACATCTCTTCTGTTTAGATGAAATAAATATAGAATTTAAAACAAAATTATGGATAGAGGAATGAAGTTTTGCGACCTCAACGTGATGGATTGGGTTTCTTTGGTTTTCGCTTCTAAACTCAAGTTCATGTTTAAGAGAGGTAATGATATAAGACTCCTAAGATCTTTAATACAAGTAACAGATAAACTAAGAAGACAGTACTTGAGATTCGTATATGTGAGCCATTTTCAGTCTGCCACAAAAAAAATCTGCCACAAAAAAAAAGCTGACTGTTTTCCTTCCCACGAGTCCTCTGGGAGAGATCTGACAACTTTATGGCCAGCCATTCTCTCTCTCTCTCTCTCTCTCTCTCTCTCTCTCTCTCTCTCTCTCTCTCTCTCTCTCTCTCTCTCTCGCCTACATAATTTTCTCCTTACACCACCATACAAACAATAAAAAAAAATATAAGACAATATACTACTTTTTTAATATAATAAAAGAAAACAGTCCCCCACACGAGTTCCAAAATTGAACCATATATTATGGAATAAATTCTTATAATAATTAAACTTCAAATGGATATGCCGAATTGCTGAACAGCAAAATAACCACGTTAAGAGTCCATTACAAACAGAAACGTGTTAAGTGCTTACTAATTAATAGAAACACATTGAGAATAATTCGAGCCATTTTTAATATCGAGAATAATGTTTATGGAAATGAATCGGACTTACATTTGAATAATGATTAGTTTTTCCTGTTTAAATTCTTATCACTTGGTTCTAGAATGGTTAAAAATAAAAACTCTTGCGACAAGGCCAAATATCTTAAAAAAAATGGAAAGACATACTTAGGACCTACTGTGACAGAGGAATGTCTTGTATAGCTCATAAAGAAACAAACATCACCTTTGAGTCTGTACCTCTCCCCGCATCATAAAAGACGCCGATGGTTCGAGCTATACGGATGGGAAGTCCCTAGCATACCTAAGTAGGGACTGATGCATTTGTATATCTCAAGGGTTAAAATCTTTCGACGTCGGAGATGGGCGGATGGGTTTATTTTGGGGAGCTTCGCTTCGATCGTAAACCCAAGGATTTCCAGGCTATTAGATGTTTTGACAAAATCTAATATTTGCATTGCTCGTCGGGACGACACAACAAAGGATCAAGGGTCATTGTTGGGCCGAGTGGTGCTCACAACGAAGTTGTAATTTCAGATAACATACGCCATGTGTGTTATATACGGTATGCGTTAGGTAAGCTATGATTTCTTTTAATTTTATGTGTTCCTTTTTTCCTTTAGTAAACATCGAATTTTTATGTTTGAAATATTTAAATGTTTTTTTTTATTATTATTATTTTGATGTCTTGAAGTAGGGTATTGGCGTCATAATTTAAAGTGGGGTCTAATGTACTAAAACAGTCTTCTGGCTGAAGTTTTATTGCCGCGGAAGTCGATACTGTTTACGTTTTAAGCTTTTTTCTTATGCCATTGATCACTTTTAGTCACGGAAATGAACCAAAAGTTACACATTTTTTGTTTATTTTTTTGGCTTCAGAGAAAAGCGCTAAGGATCATAAGGTCATATGATATGGTTGATGGTCCATAGGGAAAGAACATATCTGGCTTTTGTTAATACCAATGTTTTTCTATATATATTTTCTCTCTCTTTATCTCTTTCAAGCTGAATGTGGTAATCTCATCGAAATTTGCATAATTTAATTGTTACCACTCATTTATACATCATCACTTGAAATTTATATATATATATATATATATATATATATATATATATATATATATATATATATATATATATATATATATATATATATGTATGTATATATATATATATATATATATATATATATATATATATATATATATATATATATATATATATATATATATATATATATATATATATATATATTAATAACATTGGTTTGTGAGATCTAAAACCAATAATGTTTCCGGCGACTGACACGGTCTTCCTCCACAGTATTTCTTGAATCTTTGGTTAAGATTAGTGCGTGTGACAAAATCTACTCTTTCGTTTCTTATTACTTTGGCACAATATCACAAAGTTTGTTAGCCAAAGCCTGAATCAGGAGGTAAGTCATTTTCCCCTACAGATATATTGTACCGTACTCTGGCTCCTAATGAAAATTAAAAATTAAAAACAAAACAAAAAACAACAGCCCCAACATATATCTAATGTTATAACAGAAAAGTTCCAAGAATGTTGCACTGTCTACGATTTGTTTTGCTGTTGTGTGGGGGGCACCCTTAGATAATAATGTCACTTTATAATATGCTAAAATCATAAAAGTCACAAACATCATATTTTAAAATTAGTGTGTAATACTGACCTTTTATTTTGACATTAATCCATACTCAGATTCCAAAATAATGAAATAATCTATAATAATTAAAAAGGATATATTACAGCAAATCAGTTCAAGCGAGAAATGTTTCCAATTCTTTCAGTAGTAAGAGTTTTCCACTCGAAAAATTGTAATGTGAGATCTACAACAAACCAGAATTTTTTAATAATTTCCAGCGTTTTCAGTATGAAATCAAACAAGAGTGTACGTATATCTGATAATGCAACGAGTATTGCAAATTCCCGCCAGGAAAATAAAGGCTGTCATGAATACTAAAAGAAGATCGAGACTCTTCATAAATCCGCGAGAATTCGGGTAGAGGTCGGTCTCTGCCGAAAAATACGACTTCCCTCGTGATTTAAAAGCTATGCAATAAAACCTGAGAAGAAAATAGTAACAAGAGAAAGAGGTCGGTGGAGCGTCTAATTCATTCTATGAAACAAAAGCCCTATAGGTGGAAGGCGCTTTCAGGAAATAGGAGTGAGAAAAACAGTGGGATAGAATAAGAGTAAGAAATGCAGAAAAGTCGCACAAATAACATGTGTAAAGAAATGTAGAAGGGAGATCTGAGACTTTCACGCCACTGTTCTGCAGTGAATTGTCATAGCCGTGTGTAATAGTCAGGAGATATGAAATATATTATATAAGAGGAAAAATTAAATAGGAGTTGGATAATAAAATTGAAAAATATATGTATGTATATATATACATATATATATATATATATATATATATATATATATATATATATATATATATATATATATATATATATATATATATATATATATATATATATATATATATATATATATATATATATATATAGAGTGAGAGAGAATTAGAGAGAGAGAGAGAGAGAGAGAGAGAGAGAGAGAGAGAGAGAGAGAGAGAGAGGGTGTTTTTCTAAATTAGAGGGGCACCCCCTCTACAGCATAAACTAAAATTGATATGGACAATAGCAAAAGTAATTCAGAACAGGTATTTATTTAAGTTTCTCTTTGAGTATTTAATATTTTGTGTGCCCTCCATCTGCCTGTACAACAGACTGCATTCTTGAGGGGTATGATTTCAGCAAATCGCCAAAAACTGAGACTCAAACTCCATTCCCTGAGCACTTCGGTGACCTCTCTTCGTAGGTCGTCGAGGCTTGGTATACCATCATAATTCACTGTGCTCACTTCAACACGATCCTTTAAGATACTACCAATGTTTTCACACTCATTAAGGTCAGGGGAGCTACCTGGGTTTTCACTTGACGAGAAGAAATCGATACCACTGTTTTGAAGCAGCTCATGTGTCTGAAGAGCCTTGCAACATGGTGCCTTATCATGTAAAAATGTGACTTCTTCAACAGATAACACATTTTCAGGATTTTTGAGGAAAGGAAATACTCCACCAGTAAGCACAGTTTCTCTGAAGTATTTGCCATTACATGACTGTCCTTTTTCTTTGATGATCCACATCAACCATTTGGCTGTGAAACAGAGAAAAATTCCCAGACATTCAGGAAATTTCACAACTTGGCAATAGCGCACGTCATCGCTGATATCATCCAACTTTGCAGCCCAAATGATGTCATTTTTATGATTTGGCTTCCTGACTGTGTAAATGAAGAATTCATCTGATGCGGCAACATGGAGAAAGTCAGCTTCATCCCAATCTTTAAGAAATGAACCAAAAAACCATGCACGGTCTTCTCTCTATTGCTGAGTGATGTTGGGCTTGCTGATAACATGAAATGGCTTGATATCAGATTTTTTCAACTCACAATATACACCACTATAACTTATCTTCTTTCCCCTTTTTGTTTCTAGTCCAAGCGCCAATTTATGTAAAGACTTTCTTGGTCTACCCACTGCCTCAGCTATGATGTCTTTGACTCCTGAGAAAGGACTTCAAGCCTTCCAAGATATTCACTCTTTTCGCGATGACAGTCATATGGATTTTTGTTCCAGTTTCTTTTAACAAAGAATCCATCTCTTTTAATGTATTTAGCTATCCAGGAACGTGAAATGAAGGATGCAACAGCATCACTGGCCTCTCTGAAGGTTATAACCCGGATTCGGTCAGTCCATCTGATTTCCTCCGAGTCATTAGCCATAGCTGTATCTAACTCTGTCACTCAGTCTGAAAATACAAGAAATGTAAAGTGAAAAATAGCTTAATAGAAACTTAAAATAATATACTTGGAGATAGGCTATAGCAGAAAACTTCATAACTTTCCATTTGTTCTATGGAGGGGGCCTCTAATTTCAAGAAACACCCGGTATATATATATAAATATATATATATATATATATATATATATATATATATATATATATATATATATATATATATATATATATATATATATATATATATATATATATATATATGTGTGTGTGTGTGTGTGTGTGTGTGTGTGTGTGTGTGTGTTGTGTTTGTGTGTATGTTTGTATAAAAACCACCGTTTTCTTATGCATTCATAAATAGATTAGCAATATGTGTTTTCAATTACAGTAAAAAGAAGTAAATAACGCAAAATGAAGATATAAGACAGTGCACTTGAGGAAAAATGTCCAGTTAAAGAGGGATAGGAAGGACTGAAAAGAAAAAAGACTTTTTAACTGGAGACTGGGTTCTTTGAGAATAAAACCAGGTGTAGGTTTCAACCTCAAAGTAAACTCTTTTTGAAAATAGTCATTCTTTATATTTTAACCAATCTATTATCATAAGCTTAAATTTATAATGATGGAAGTTTGGAAAAGTGTAATTACGGTCTCGGCCATCAACGTCATTAAAGTTATGAGGCAGTGAAGGAAAAATGATCTAGTCTGGATTTCTGGTGATTAAGTCATGAATCATTTTGAAAAGAGATTATACTGTTCTCAGTGAATTATTGCATTGGAAACCTCAGTGGCTGTAAATTAAAATAAACTGTATTCTGTTTGATAAATGATTTATAAAATACAATGCCCTTTCTAGAATTAAGGATCAAGTTATGGCACTTTATCTGCTTTTAAATAGCGAAAATAGAAAAATCTTTCGTTTCCCAAAGAACTACGCTTCACTATACTTAATTTGCTTTTTAATCCAGACAAGATATGTCCGTTAGCTATGTAATAAAGTGGAGATGCTAACTCTTTAGTCTCCATATAACAATATTCTTTAAATTGTTCAATTCTGGTTTTTATTAAACATTTTCCTAAGAAAATATAAAAAAAATTCAAGCCATACACATATGCTCGCACATACGCACACATCCACATGCACACACACTGCACTTATCTAGATGTGTGTTTCTTTATTTATATGTGTATGTGTATATGTATATATATATATATATATATATATATATATATATATATATATATATATATATATATATATATATATATATATTATTGTTAGGAACAATCGTTTGCCGATTGTTCCCTTGGTGGGTTGTTGCCTCCTTTGTTTGTGTTTGTTTTTCTTGCTGGCGAGTTGACGTATGGTGGATGGTGTCAGACTTCGCCAGTCAGGCTCGTAGCAGCAGCGAGTCACGTCGAGGACGGCAGTGAGTCCGTTTGGGTAGCAGCAGCAGGTATTCGTACCTGAAAGTCAGGTCCGGGGCAGCAGCAGGTCACTGCAGCAGTAGCAGCAGAGAGCATTTTTCGCCATGATAGTTATCGTCTTGACTCTGTCATGGGCGCCTGGAGTTGGAGGACTGTGCTTGAGGGCTAGACGGTTGCCGTGTCGGCTCCGTCTTTGTTGTCCTGCAGTTTTCCTGTGTTGCAGCATTGTCTATGGACGCATATGTAGCTCCAGCTGTACGTATATTTTTTAGGAGGTGATTGCCTTTGTATTTCTGCTGTGTCACGTTTTTCCCAAGTGTCTGGGTGTCCTGGACAATGTGTTGCTGTGTTAAGGATTTTACAGTTATTTTTCTGTTTATGTATTTTTTCGCACCAGGGAGGGTAATGTTATTGTTTTCATGATTTTATCTTGATGTTAACCCTGCTGTGTTGATTTTGTTTATGATCCCATTTTGTTCATGCTTGATGTATTTATTATTATAAAAGTGTTGTAATGGTCAACTGTATTGTTTTACATGTTATTACTGTCATTATTGTTTATTAGCTAATGTTTATTTTTGGACGCATTATTTTTACTGATTTAAATTTATGTAATTCTTGTTCCCCTTTTTATGTAAGGTGTTTTTTATATAGTACTGACTCTTGCGATTCTCTTCCTGATTACATTGTTTACTTTGTTTTTGCTGCTGACTAATTTTTTGTATAAATATGGATTTTATAGTTTGATCCTTGGCTCAACTGTACACTACATTTTGTATATAACTTATTGTATATAGATTGGTTCAAGGTCACTTTTTGGCTTTATTCTGCTCCTCCCTCCTTTGTTTGTCACCTCTCGTCAGTCTTACAGCCCAATTGCTTGCTAAGAACCTGTTGGTCTCTGAAACACGAGATCATAAGATATATATATATATATATATATATATATATATATATATATATATATATATATATATATATATATATATATATATATGTATATATATGTATGTATGTATATATATATATATATATATATATATATATATATATATATATATATATATATATATATATATATATATATATATATATATATATATATATATATATATATATATTTTATGAAGAGAGAGAGATAAGAAGAGATAAAGCGGCACCATAAGACAGACGTAGACCAGCACTCAGGCAGTTTTCTAAAATAGGAAGAAGTCTGCTTTAGTAAGTTTTCTTTATAGCGGGCTGAACGTAGCATAGCTGCTTCTTGAGCGTGTCCCCAAGATGGTGCCCAGCATTTTGATGTGGACGAGCAATAAAGATCTGGGATCTGATACGTCCTAGTGCCTCTAAAAGTGACGGTTTATGGTCGGAATAAGCTTCCCAGTAAACCAATCTGTCCATTCTTAATGTCGTAGAAAGTATACCCCCGAGATCGGACTCAACTACAACGGCCAGTACTAGAACTCTAATGCTGAGGACACGTAGTCCATATACTTCGGGCCGTATTTTTCTATTTTGGAACTTCTTGGATGAGAAGTATTTTATTTCAAGCTTTTATTTCTTCTGCATAATGCCACTCAAGTTTGTTGGGACATTTTTAGGATGTTTCTTACTTTATTCCTATGAACTTGGTCCTGTAAACTTGGTTTTCTCTTCTTAATAGATGACTTATCGTTCCCTTAATATAATGTCTTTTGTCCTGATTATTCAATTGGAAGCATATGCCATGTAATCCTCAATTATGAAATATAATGTGTAAAGCACTGAAATTCGTCTCAATTACTGCATAGTTTTAAAGGTGCTCTTTACTTCCTTTTGATTTCAAAGATAATGAGAATACTTTTTTAATTTTTCATAAAGTTCTCTCATTTTTATCATGCATATATATATATATATATATATATATATATATATATATATATATATATATATATATATATATATATATATATATATATATATATATATATATATATATATATATATATATATATATTATAAACATATACATATATACAGTGGTGTATAATATTTATAAATATATATATATATATATATATATATATATATATATATATATATATATATATATATATATATATATATATATATATATATATATATATATATATAATATATATATATATATATATATATATATATATATATATATATATATATATATAATAAATATATGTATATATATATATATATATATATATATATATATATATATATATATATATATATATATATATATATATATATGATTATTATCACTTTTGTACGTGATTCATTTATCACATATTACACAGATGAAAATATAAGAGCATATATATATATATGTAGGTCTGACCGGTATTCGACTTTATTTCCAAGCCATTGACGAAGGACCGATATTATAGTGTGAGAAGTCACAAATATATATTTGTGACTTCTCACACTTTGTATCAGTCCTTCAAATATTGGAAATAAAGTCGAAACCGGTCAGAATTAAATACACCCTGTATATATTCTTATTTTCACCTGTGGTATATATATATGATATATATATATATATATATATATATATATATATATATATATATATATATATATATATATATATATATATATATATATATATATATATATATATATATATTAATATATATATATATATATATATATATATATATATATATATATATATATATATATATATATATATATATATATATATATATATATATATATATATATATATATATATATATATATATATATATATATATATATATATATATATATATATATATATATATATATATATATATATATATATATATATATATATATATATATATATATATATATATATATATATATATATATATATATATATATATATATATATATATATATTGCCTTCGTATCTAGAGTTAATTATAATATCTCCCAGCACAGAGTATGGAAAGTGTAGATCATCAGTGGTACACAAATACAATATCTACGTTTTTCTGAAACAAAAAATATGATATAATAATAAATGATAAAATGTTAATCTCGTCTATGGTAAAACATCTGAAATCAATCATCTGTAGCGTTTTCTAATTCCTTTAGATTGCATTCTTATAATGCTTATTTATGCAGATGGTAAAGTATAGCAAATAGGTACTTAACATTTTATTTACATCAATATCTAACCTAGAGTACCCTAATGAATAAAATATAATACCTTGTCAGACTTGCTGAAACGCCTTTCCTTTATTCATCATTCGTAATAAACATTTGAAAGCTAGCTAGCAAACGCTTTTAAAAGTATAAATAACAGATGTTTTTAGCCTGATTTATGTTTTGTTAATGACAACCTGATAGCCCTTTTAGCTAGGCACTTTTAATAATCAGTCTGGGAAGCAATATTTAATCACCGGGTCCCTATTGTGTACATTTCATTAAAATGAATGGTAGGAGCCACGTTAATGTTTAATTGTCAATATCCATTAAGCTTCTCTTTGTAACTGGAGTCCTCTCATGAAAGCTCATTAATTTTTAAAGATCTTAAAACTGTACTGTTTCCATTAAAAAAGTTGGGGTCGGATATAATGATGAGAGTTTATTCACCTTATTCAGGTAATTGGTGTAATTGGTTCAAATTTTTACGTACAGTTTCGATCTCAAATTTTATCAGGAAATGTGTAAATTAACCATTAATTTCCTATGCATAAGGAACACCCGCGAATAAATTTGCAAAATCTGTAAGACTTTTTTATAGTGTATTTATTTATATTTTTTTTTTACCATATTCCTTGACTATTCATTTATAGAATGTCAGTGGAAAGTGATACTAACAAAAGTGAATTTTTTTCTTCAGTGGCGAAGACATAGTTAAGGAAGAATCGGCTTATACATTTTACAAATTATCATGGTAATCATATTCAGACAGCTAAATAGATCTTAATCATTAAGACTGTAACATCAAAATTTAAGAAATACGGGAATAGAAATAAAAAAATTATATTTATAAAATAACACGTCGACGACTAATGGTAATTCTGATGTATCTGCATTTGACCTGAACGCTTTCGATTGTGAATCCAGTAGGAAATTCATAGTTTCCTAAGTTAATGCGCTGGCCATCTCACCGTAGAAATTATGTATTTCCAACAAGTATAAATTAAAACCTTTTAAGATTCACTTTGCTATGGTTACTAATAAAGAGAGAAAGAGCGGAGATTGTAAGCGTAATGAATGTCACTGGACATTATGAAAAACTAGGCCAAGTCCTTTTTTTGGTAAAATGCCTTCTTGAACGATAATTACACTTCTTCAGGCAACCGTAACAACCTAATTTGCACTGGCTTCTCCTAGATTTTTGTCATAACCTAACTGAATGGTTGCCTAAAACGTCCTTTCGCTTCATTTTCTGCATCCAGATCCCAAAGGAGGGTCTTGTTATCTCCCTTCGTAGATATGATTTGAAAGTTCGAATTAAAAAAAAAAAAATGATAGAACGACTCTTATATGGATTTCAAGAAACCGTTCCAAGAAGCAGCCAAGAATAGAACCGAGGTTTTGTTGATAAGTAATCAGCGAAACTCTTAATTCAGTACATAAGCGTTTCCAATGATTTAGCCACGGAAGAAAGCTGTTGTAATTGACTGAATGCAGCTGGAATGTAAAACTGTAATAGTGTAAACGATAATCGTCTAAAAAAGCCTAAGTCACTGCAATAACCCCCATTAAAAGAGACAATGAAATTAGAAATGACACCAATCACATCTAAGCGAAATTAAATCTGATGTACATCAGTTAATTCAATAGTCGCCAGAGTGTAGCAAATGGAAAAACAGGAAAAAAAATTATGATAACAAAGAAAAAACAAAAACGTAAGAGTACAACGTATTCGTTTTTCCATTCATATTTTTAAGTTTTTGCTTTTTATGTTTGATTTGTAAACTAGGAAAACAATTGAAAACAGACCTAAATTTCGACTTGTTGATTAAGCCGGTTTTTAAAAGGAATAATTTTACGTTTCTTGCTACATAGAAACTGAAAATGTCAAGAAACAGAGTAACTAACCTAAAAAGTATAACAGCAAAACAAATAAATTAATTTTATGCTAGCAGCAAGTTTGTAGCTTTACAATGAACTGACAAACATTTTGACACAAGTTATTCCTTTTTAAATCTAAACTGTATAATAACAAAACTGAGAACGTTCCTCGAGATTATGACATTAGTTTTTTTTTTTAATCTAAACTTTATAGTAAGAAAACTGAAAACGGTTCCCCAGAACTCAGTGTTTGTTTCTTGTCTTACCACATAAACACCTTTGTTAGCTAGCATTCCCAGGGGGTACAAATCTTCCTTCTGTGAGAGCGCAGAATTAATTTTCACTCAATTGGGAGGTGGTATGGCACTCAGGAATATTCTAATTAATTTTAAGTAACGCACGAGTCTAATCAATTTGTGTAACACAATATTACGTCAAAATTAATTCTTTTTATTTTCTTCATTGCAGAAAATTATCTCTATTAATTTAAATGTTTGTCTATTTTTCACGAAGGAGGAATAGCTGATATCAAAAAACTATGAAAAAGGCAAATAATGCAAGGAATAATAGAGAACATATATAAGACAATATTGAATATTTCTTTTTAACAAAGAGTTCCTCATTGGACGGGTTGGTATCGTTCTCGGCTTGCACTCTGCTGGTCCCGCGTTCGATTCTCTGACCGGCCGTTGAAGAATTAGAGAAATTTATTTCTGGTGATAGAAATTAATTTCTCTTTATAATGTGGTTCGGATTCCACTATAAGCTGTAGGTCTCGTTGCTAGGTAACCAATTGGTTCTTAGCCACGTAAAATAAATCTAATCCTTCGGGCCAGCCCTCTCTAGGAGAACTGTTAAACAGCTCAGTGGTCTGGTTAAACTAAGGTATACTTAACTTTCTTTTTAATAAAGGAGAAATGCCTTTCTAAATTATGTTGATGCATTTTTGACTATAAGGTTATCTCAAGTATGAACCATCTTCATAAATATTACATTACTAAAAAGTTATATTTATGTAGTCTTTTATGAGTCAGAAGGAGCAAGTTTAACTTTCCAGTTTGAGCATAATAACTTTCATTAATATTCTTGAATACCAAAAACGATAGAATGATAAATAAGAATCTTGAAGATAAATACGTAAAGAAAAGATAATTCTTTTGTCCACTTGGCGAAACTAATTTTTGTTACAGCTCATCGGGGTAAAATAGTACTACTGAACGTTATAAATAAATCCTACATTCGAGAATAATAATAATAATGATGGTAGCCATACATACACAGTCATAATGTTGGAAAAATTCCATAATGCCCCATAGCATTTATTTATGATGCGAAAGTATTTTTAAAAATTTTCTATATTTAATCATTGTTTACAAAATGTTGTTCATGAGAGTCATATTTATTAAACATATAACATGAGAGACAAAAAAAGGTGGAAATATCGGATTTTTTTTAAACAACAACAAAAAGCAAGTCAGAGGCCTAGAGGAACTTCACACAGTTCCATCTGTCGATGACATCAATAGTTCGACCTGCTACCTATGTCTAGAAACTGTTGCCCTGCGGCTTCAGCTTTCTGAATGTGAACCTTCACATTCACATTGTCGTAAATTTGGTACAAAATATAGTAAAATTAATTTGAAAGGAATGGATTCGCTTAGAGTGCTAACTATTCTTTACTTTTCTCCACTGAAGAGTAGCCAGTTACTTTTTTTACTGGCATAAAAAAATATATTCATATCCAAGGAGTTAGTGGAATAATAAAAAAAAAAACTACTTAGTGACTGTCGCAACGAAAGACATAACCTTTAATTTCCGTCTATTATAACTTCTTTATATTAATTAATACGTTGTCAACCAGTTATTGTAAGTGATGAATAATATTTTATGATGCAAAACAAATGTACTTATAAGAATAAGAGTTCGTACAAATGGCCACAATGGAGGAAGACAGCGTCAGCATAAGAGATGAAAAAAGACTAGCTGGTAACATTCTAGGTTGAGAATCAGAGAGGATATTTCGCATTGAGGCCAAATGTATAAACCAATGTATCTCCAAATTTTCCATATCTTTAATTTCTAGCTAAATTTCAGAGCAGAAATCCATAAAGTGAATGTTTCTCAAAACTGAATTCTCCAACTTTTATATAACTGGCGCCTGAAAACTACGGTATGACGTAAAAGGCGAAGAAGGAAGTATATTGAAAGCCACTTCCAATCAGTTTGATTGGTTACGTCCTCGGCCATATCATACAAAACCATCACGTGGAGGGATATTAGAATGTTGGTTATTGCTACTGGTTTTCATCTACTCCGTACTATTACTCTGTACTATTCAAAACTGATTATATATATATATATATATATATATATATATATATATATATATATATATCATATATTATATATATATATATATATATATATATATATATATACGGGGTTATATATATATATATATATATATATATATATATATATATATATATATATTATATATATATATATATATATAAATATAAATACATATATTATATATATTTATAAAATATGGCTATATATATATAGGATATATATATATGCATTTATATATAATGCTTTAAGATATATATATGAAGAATTTTTATCAGATGGAACTTTTTCTTACAGACTGATATCAAAATCTTGTACAGGAATAAAGTTTGATTCCTTATTCTTTTGGAGGTTAAGCTATTTCGAAATGTCTTCATGTAGCAATCCATGAATCCAGCCGGATCTTCTTGTGTTTACTGGTTGCCTTGGCAACGGAAGTTTACACCGAATGACACCTCGAACGAGGACTGTGGAGTGAAGACAAAAACAGATAAAAGACTTTTAAAAGATGATTATCTTCAAACCCTTTAGAATATAAGTCATGGCTCTAAATATTTAGGTTTTTATGGGAGGTAATTGAACTTTCAAAATATCTTAACTATATAATTTATAAATAATTTAAAGAACTTTCAACTAAGATTGGCTAGATTTAATATTCGAAAATTTATAAAGAGGTTATATTATTATTTTGTTACTATTTACGTTTGAAATATCTTGGCTAATATTGAGTCTCCATTGTAGCACACAGATATTTTTATATTTTACAGCTACTTGATCATGACAAAAGCTATAAATCTCATTGTTTTGTCCAAAAATGTCTTTGAAATTTAATTCGTGGTATCATGTGGAAAAAAATACCATCAAAGGAATACTGATGACGTCATTAACAGTCAATAGTTATTGAATCTTTTCCGTGATAAGGAGTTGGATAAAAGGTTCACCTACTGTTGAAATTGCTGTTTGAGAAGTCGACACCCACATATTCAGAGTTTAGTTATCTATAGTTTTATTTGATTTATTATGCATTTTAATCTTTGCTTTGTTTTCTTCTTTCTTGTTCTTATTTGAATAATAAACTCTATTTTTCTAGAAATATTGTATTTATTTAAATATCCATTAATTGCTTTATATATATATATATATATATGATATATAAAACGATGATATATATAGAGATAGAGGCGATACACGGAGAGAGAGATAGAGGAATATATATATAGATAGAGAGATATAGAGAGAGAGATATAGATAGATAGATATATAAATATATATATATATATATATAGCTATACCTTTATATATTTATATAAAGATCGTTATATATACGTTATATATATATACATATTCAAAAGTGTATAATATATATATATTGTATACAGATATATAAATGGTGGCAGCATATATAATCATGTATTTTAAATGGTATATATGATTTTATATATCTTTAATGATGGCGAAAGAGGAGATTATATAGACTAATTGGTAACGTTGATATATATATAGGCGATGAGCGTCTATAGCTATATATATATATATATATAGTGTATGAATGATAGGGGTCGTATTACGTGTATATATATATATATATACTTTTTTTTTTCCGTTTCTATTCGAGTACTAGTGGGGAGTTTTAAATAGATCTGTGATTCTATACAATTTGAAAGTTAACAAAATACCCAAATAAGTGTGAATAATATATTTTCATAGTTAATTACCGAAAGGGAATTATTCAAGATAATAAGTCCACCGTCCTTTTGCTGGCGACGGACGAGGAATCAGGACTACAGGGACGCACTTAGCAGTCGAGAGATAGGTATAAGTTTTCATCTCAAATCAACTCCCCATTCTCGAAGTCATATAACGCCGTATATATATTCTTCTTTAGAGGGGTAACTTTATATATCTATGTTCTTTTGGTTTATATTTTTATGTTGTATATATAGGGCGTATTACTCATAAAATGCCGGACGATGCAGCAATACATCCCAATCAGTTGTGGTGCATAAAGTGATATATATATATAATTATAATTTTAAATTATTGATAAGCCAACCCAAAACATAGAAACTTTATTGAGTCAGTGAACAATTATCTGAATTCCAAGAAAATTACATATGGCGCTGAATATTAACAGAGGCTAAATCATTTCTGGATTTAGATAAAGGAGATATTGGGAAATAGCACGCATTTCTTTTTCAGAAGGTTAAAACTTGAATGAACTGCAGAAATTTTTTGATTTAATTCATATGGCGGAGTTCAACGTGAATGCGCAGTTCGAATTTATATAGAGTTTCTCAAAATAAAGAAAGGCAATGATTCACTAGTCACATACATATATAATTTATTTGATGCAGTAGTTGAGTTAAAGAAATCTATAACAGGTTCTCCATGGGTAACTGGAAATAATATTCCTTAGATAATTTTGAAAAATTGTTGACTTTTGATTGCCTTTAACGTCGGTCCCAGATGTAATTGTAGATAGTTTTGATAAGAGAATTGATTCAGCTATACAGACGAACCTTTTGTTTGCAATATTAACAAAAATCAGCAAAATGCCCGACACTGGACAGTAGTTTTGTACGTGAGTTAATTTGATGTCAGCTTTTCCAAACCACAGAATAATGATAGTCGAGTTTGATCAGGGAAATGATGCAACAGCGAAGACATGTGCACGAGTAGAATCGAAGAAAATTCCAGAGAGATCAGTCACAACGATACGTTGTTTTAATTGTGATAAACTAGGACATAGTAAATCAAATTGCAGAGTGAGATATTGTTCAGTTTGCAAATCTTCAGATCATGGATGGAGATTTTGCCCAGCCACAAAGAGTAGAGATTATTCAGGGAAGTCACGGGAGGTTTTTCTAGATATGACAGGAGAATTCCACATGATGCAAGTTCTAGATACACAAAGGAACAGCAGAATTTTCACAAGATAAGTTCGAAAACGGACACAGGATAATGACTAATCAGGTCTTAGAGTCACTAGAACCTAGGCCGATTGTACGTGGATTCTCTAATGGCAATGAAATTCTTATTTTCATTGATTCTGGTAGCTCAGTTAACTTAGTAAATGCTGACCTTTTCACTCGAGGTTTCCAGAGTGCAAATTAGTCCCTTCTAGTGAGACAGTGTGTGATGTACAAGCGAGGAAACTGAATATTTTAGGTTCGTCATTTCTTACGCTTTGTATCGGTGGAAAGACAATAGTAGAATCATTTTTGGTCATAGAAGGATTAGCCTTAGGTGAAATGGTTTTGCTAGGACACCCTTCTTGTATGCGACATAACATCAACATTCTTACGGGAGTTCAGGGGATTACAATAGGTGAGTCAGGTTGTTTTGTTCCATATATACACAGGAAAAAACTTGTGAGAAACCTAAGACACAGTCTGAGACATGTGTAACACAGTCATTAGAGAGTGAAGATATTCCGCAAAGATCTTTCAAAGGATTTTTGTTGGAAGATATTGAATTGCAACCGCGAGTTCCTACATTAGTTAAAGTGTCGCTGAAAGAGAAGAATTTTCCTTCTCAAGTGTGCGTTGTTGAGGGAACCAAGAAATTCAAAGACGTTGTGAGTACGGTGTCAGTGAATGAAATTTCAGTCGCAGGCGTGACTTCAGTAGAATTAGTTAGCTATCAAGACTCAGTGAAAAAATATCACAAGGGTACTTATGTAATTGATTTTGAAGAGTTTAATGAAGAGCATAAATTAGTGAGTTTTTGTGGAGACGGGAATATGTTTCCTAACGAGGAGCAACAGTTCCGAAGTCAGGTTCTACATGAACACTTGGCTAAAGTTGATTATCCTGAGTATTCAGATAAAGTAGAGAAAGTGTTGAAAGAATATCTAGATATCATTGCTTTGAAGGAGATAAATTAGGAGTTACAGATGTTTTAGAACATTCAATCCGCCTAGAAAAGGGTACAAATCCCATATATATTCCAGCATATCGAATTCCTTTTAAGATCAGAGAAGAAGTAGAAAAAGAAGTTCAGAAGTGGGAGTCGGAAGGCATTATCAGACCGTCCAATTCTCCGTTTAATTTTCCTTTGCTTGCAGTTCCTAAGAAAGACGGTAGTATCAGAGTTTGTGTAGATTTTCGTAAATTGAATGAAAAACATGCCCAGATAGATATCCGGTAGCTTGTTTGCCTGATTTGTTTGTTGAGATCGGTGGCAAGAATATATATTCATCTATAGATCTTATGCAAGGGTTTTTACAAGTTCCCCTTTGTGAGAGTAGCCGTAAATATACAGCATTTTCGGTACCAAAGGGACATTACGAGTTTAATAGGATGCCTTTTGGATTACAAGGGTCCCCAATAACATTTACTAGACTGGTTAACACAGTACTTCATGGCTTGTTAGGAAAGTCGGTGTTTGTGTACATGGATGACATTCTCATATGCACAGATACAATTGAAGAACATCTAAAGGTGTTAAAAGAAGTCCTTAAGCGATTACGGTTCGCTGGATTAAAAGGTCAAATTGGCCAAATGTGAGTTTCTGAAGAGAAAAATTGTCTATTTAGGACATGTTATCTCTAAAGAGGGAGTTAGAGTGAATGATGAGAAAGTTAAAGCCATTGTGAATTTTCCAGTTCCCAAAACCAGGAAACAGATTCGTTCGTTCCTAGGTATGTCGGGTTTCTTTCGCCGTTTTGTGCGGAATTTTTCTACAATAGCGTCGCCATTGACAGATTTGTTACGAGAAGACGTTAAGTTTGTTTGGGGTGATAGTCAACAATTAGCTTTTGAGAAGCTTAAGAACGCTTTGGTGAACCCACCAGTTTTGAAGTTTCAGATTTTAGTCAACCGTTCACCTTTAGTGACTGACGCGAGTCAGGAAGGTATAGGTGCGTGTTTGATGCAGAAATTTGAGGGGAAATTACACCCAATTGCTTTTTATAGCAGAAAGTTCAAAACGTGTGTAGTAACGAAAGGCTGATGTCAGTTGTGGACAAGGAGGCTTTCGCAGTCGTCTCTAGCCTTGTTCATTTTAAGATGTTGTTGTTGGGAAATAAAGTTGAGATTTTTACAGATCATCAACCGTTGTTAGAGCTTTTTAATAAGCCAAATTTGTCGCCCAAGAGAGCACGTTGGTTCCAACATTGAGAGATTTTGATGCAAACCTCAAATACATTGAAGGTAAGCATAATGTAGTTGCAGATGCATTGAGCAGATATTTTCCGGTCGAGGATGAGGAAATACACACCGAATCCTGTGTGGGAGAAGAGAGTAAATATTTGGTGTCTAATGTCTCTGATATTAGTAGTTCTGAGAGATCGCATGTAGAGGACATACACGTTCCTACAGTGCATACTTCGGGGAGAAATAGTGAGTCGGCAGTCTCGGGAGAGATTGTTATTCGTGATAGTGAGAGTAACGCAGTGTGTTATATTACGGGTGAAAATGTCACTTGGGACATAGGCTTGCTGGAACAAAAGCAAGATGAAGATAAATTGTTGTCAGATGCTAAGGCATTTCTTAGGGAGTTTCACCGAAGAAAGGGTATAAGTTGCCTTTTTCTGGTCTAGAGTTGGAGAATAATTTATTGGTGAGGAAAGTTAAGTATAACTTGCGAAGTACTCGAAGCATGGGTGAGATTACACAAATCATCGTGCCAGAGAGTCTAGTACCACAAGTTCTAGACATTGTACATTGTAAATTTGGTTCTCCTCATTTGGGTGTGGACAAGACGTATGAAAACGTCAGGTCAAAGTTCTTTTGGAAAAAATATGTTTTCCGCAGTAGAAGCCTTTGTGAAGAAGTGCGCTATTTGCAATGCGAATAAGCCAGCGACGACAGTGTCGTGTCGTTTGGGTTCATATCCCATACCACATAGGCCGTTTCAGAGAGTGCATATGGATATTCTGGGTAACTTCTCAGAGTCCGCTTATGGTTATAGACATTTATTAGTAGTTGTTGATGAGTTGACTCGCTTTGTCGAGATTTTCCCACTGAAATACAAATCAGCTGAGGAAGTTGCTATAGCGTTCTTTAAGGGGATAATTTGTCGATATGGTGTTCCTGAATGTCTGATCACAGACAATGGTAGGAGTTTATTAATAAGAATTTAGACGGTCTTGCTAATTTGTTGGGAATAAAGAAAGTATCTATAATCCCGTATAGACCTGAAGCAAATGGGTTGTGTGAGAGGGCGAATCGAAAGTAATCGAAGCTTTACGCATGACGGTGGGTGGTTCCGATACACATTGGGACAGATCTTTGGATGAAGTGCGATATAGTATCAATACTATGATGAATGACACAATTAAGATATCTCCAGCAGAAGCTTTGTATGGGTACAAGTTGAAAGGACCTTTTGATTTGTTACCAGAGCGAGTTCAAGGTGATGTTACGGTCACTTCGTTGATAAATACAGCGAGAGAAAGATTTGCACGTATCAGTAAAGAACTTGAACTTAGTTCGCGTGCAATGGTAGAGAAAAGTAACGCGAAATCGAGGGGACTAGCTTTTTCGATGGGTGATAGAGTGTTTGTTAAAGTGAATGTTCGGAATGATCTGAATTATAAATTAAGTCCGAAGTTCCACGGACCTTTTGAGATTGTAGAGATCAAAAGAGGGAATAGATTTGTAGTTAAAGATGTAAATACTGGAGTGACGAAATTGACCCATATTTCGAAGTTGAAGAAAGTTGGGATGTAATGGAACATTTGTATATAGTTATGTAGTGGAACGTTTGTATATAGTTAGAGGGATAAATGGGTTGATGTTTGTATATATATGATGTTTTTTTTTTTTTTTTTTTGTCTCTTGTTCATTTTGGATGTTGAAGTTCTTAATCATTTGTTTTCGAATGATTTTGGGAATTGAGACATGGGCTAATTTTATACGAGATTTGACCCGTTTGTTAATGTGTTATGGTGTTATTGTG
>NC_089747.1:64626139-64653639 GCF_040412425.1 Macrobrachium rosenbergii | reverse complement strand
TACCCTAGATTCCAAGCCACGTGCATTCCCTGTTCGAAGTTTTGTAAAACTTTGCGTCCTACTTTATACAATTTTCCAAAAGCAGTGCAATGTTTTGAAAAAAACAGAAATTTTATCCGAGAAACACAAACATTTGTGAAAGTCCCAGTATTATCCATTCTTAATCTTTAAATATTAAGGATTCCTTTGGTTTCGTTCGTCGGCATTTTAGACAGAACAAAATTTCATTTGACGGTTTCCAGATAGAAATCCAGACTGATTCTGTACTTTGCGAATGTTATTTGTTTTTTCTCGTAATTTTCCTCCCATCAGCATGAAGCCTGTTTTTTTCGTCCTAGTTTTCTTATATTCTATTTACTTTCATATGCCAGTGAGCCCACGCACTCGCGTATTCATACATACTGTACTTTCTCTCACACTTGTTGCGACATGCTCACTACCACTATAGTGTTTGACAAATTTTAGGAATATCAACAGTTGTCAATAAACGTGATGCTTCATTAATATCAAGCAATTTCAAAAAGTAATTGTTACTTTTTTCGGCTTTACTTTAATTATCACTCCCAACAGCTGAATATGAATGAGCTAACTAGAAATCAATTTGGACTGCTTACATAATCATGTCTACAACAGCCACAACGCTGGGTATCTGCAAAACAGCGTCATGTTTCAGGCAACACGAGGAGCAATTCAAGCGTGCTGAACTGAAAGGTTCCTTGCGTTGTCATCACTTACCACTTCAGGCCTTTGCTCAGTTGCAACGCCAAGTGTTAATTGTTTATATCTGGGCCCAATTTAATGTCTCACATGAATATGGTTTGGTTACTATTACATTTGGCATGCGTAGCAAAATATCCCTTAGAATTGCTCAGAACATGATGTAGAGGATTTGATTATATCAGAGCTCTCCTTTGCACGCAGTTTCAGTATTTCAAAATCCCTCCTAATATATTTCTCTCGTATTATCAGTGCCATAAGTTGTCCATCCAACTTCAGATGATGCCTGAAGAGCTAAAGCAAAGAATTCCTTTAGGTGAACGGACAACTTCAAGTTTCAACAAAGAAATATCATTGAATGTTTTATACCCCCAGTTGTTATTGTAAGAAATAAAGCAACACGACAAAATGTTATTCTTCCAGGCTTACCATATCTCTCATCATTAGATCACATGTAGTCTTATAAGTAGCCCTTTGGTAAGAAAAACCTAATATCACTGATTTAGCTGCTCCCATTCAGCAGTGAAGTTAAATAATTAAACTTACTCAGAACAAATAAAGTGTGCATCGCTGTCATGAAAGCTGAATTGGTCCCAGAAGGACTACTATTCTTTCAATTCCCCATTAAATTTCTGAGGCTGTAACTTAGGCAACCTCGCTTGTGCTGCTGAAGTCCTTTAGTTGTTTTCGTCACCCTCACTGCCGTCCAGAGGTTCTTGAAGTTTCTCAGTAGATCAAGCTCGTAACTCAGCTGCCTTATTCAAGTCATCATCAGGGGCACCACTCTCTAACTCAGCTCTTAAATCTGCACTGCATCTGAAGAAGTTTCCACTGGCACTTCTCAAACACCGGCTTTTCTGACAATTCCTTTAAGTAAGCTGGACAACCTTATAGCCCAATTCCTTGTGGTCTCTTGCTTCAGGAAGTAGTCCAACTTATTCACGAAAGGTCCTTAGTACCTAACAATCCATATGGGAGAAGGGCACAAATAAAGACCGAAGTTATTCTGGTGACGTTCCGTCCATACTTAGTTACGTCTAACACTAATAGTAGTAGTAGTAGTAGTAGTAGTAGTAGTAGTAGTAGTAGTAGTAGTAGTAGTAGTATTATTATTATTATTAGTAGTAGTAGTAGTAGTAGTAGTAGTAGTAGTAGTAGTAGTAGTAGTAGTAGTAGTAGTAGTAGTAGTAGAGTATTATCTTTAAAACGGCTAAAAACTACTTTGACAAACAATAATTTACGTAACCAAGAAGTAACAATAAAATGAAAATTAAACATAACTTTCACTCAGATCACAAATTCTGTCATATACAAAAATAAGTAATTTAAGCATAATGATAGGAAAAATGACAGTTTCATTCTATAGATAATAATGGAATTGCATATCACATTGACAATGGCACAAAAATAACAACAACTTGTATCATTTCAGTGAGTGTCTCAGTTACTCTAAACTAGTCCCGGTATTATGCTTAAAAGATGGTAATAGGAGCATTCATGGAATAACTGGCAGAATACAGTAGGTACAATTTCCTAATCTGAGTGGGAATTTTTTGCAGGAAAATGTGTATGTGATTTTTAGCCTCTTAATAAACGAAAGAGAATATTGGGAAATACTAGAGCATTTATGAATACCTTTCTTTATTTATCGTGGTTTCAAAGCTCCTTTATGTGATACATTTCGTTATCTAATTCCTCACATGTTTGCGTGCAATTTATTTCCATTATGTTATCTACACGTTGTTTACAATGATACCTTTCTCTACTTTGTACTGAAATAATTAAACATTACTACATCAAACATAAAAATGATTATTTTGTCTTTTAATTTATAAATGCCTTCCTTTGTCCATTTTCTATATATTAATCCCTCTCCCTTTAGAGATGACGTTTGATAACCTTGCAACAATGTGTATGTCTTATTTAACTACTTAACTGTTTCACCTGTCATCCATATTCATCTAATTCATGAATATAGCCATGTTCACCATTCCTTTGTTCTGCTTATGATATTTCTTGGCAATATATCTTCCCATTTCGTCACGTTTCTCATAAAGTGAATTTCTCCAGACTAAATTCGTTTGTAGCCGTTTCCAGAAGTTCATCCTTAACAATGGATCTAATGGTAGAGGCTCCTTGGAATATTTTCTTCCAAATTACCTGTTCTGTTTAGAATCTCATAGCTTAGTAGGGATATTATTGCCAGGTTGGTCTATATCCACTCATTTTGTGTTCATTTCTAGCTATTTTACGAATTGAACTCTTTAGGATTACGAAATCATTCCATCTGAAATTACATAAAATAAAAAAAACTCATTACAGCGAGAATTGTTATCTAATGTTGTTTGACAAAATCATCTCACGGGTACACACATGAAGGTCATTTCCATCTGGTGTTAATATATCAACAATCTAATTAGGTCAAATTCTTATGAAATAAAGTTTTGATATACTCAAACACACACGTGGCATTAGTTGGTCTTAATTTATCTAAGTGGGTCATGGAAGGGGTAGAAATTTCTTAAATACATGACAGGAAAAGGTGTCACACCAATTTGCCCCAGTTCTATTTGAGAAACTGCCAAAAAAAAAGAACACAACAAATGGATGTATGTCAATAAACGACATTCGCTCAGTTGTATGTGCGTTTTACTTAGTAACTTATTTGTTAAGAAACATGTTCAGTTCGTTTAAGTAAAAGAAGTTAATTCTTATGAAGTTTTATGAAATGGAAGATGCGCTGTCTTTCCTGTTTTACATAAATCTTGTTGATCGAAACAGTGAAACCGTTTTGTAATGTTCTGATATTTCATACGGGTTAATTTTTCTTCCTGGAAAATGCTTTTCTGTAACAGGAAAGCACTAAAAGAATTATCAAGTAAAATGAAGAAAAGTCCAAAGAAAGTCAATCACATGAATGACAGTTCTGATAACCAAACAAAACAGGAAAACCCAGCCACAAAAAAAAAAAAAAAAAAAAAAATCACAACACCACCTGGAGACTCGACTGTCACTTTTGAAAAATATTTTTAGTCAAATTGCAAAAAGATGATTACCGTAATATATTCCGACAGAGAAAAGTAATTAAGGTAATATTATGTCCACAGTCATTAGAACTAAATTATCTAATCAGAGCGATGGGACTGGAGGCAATAAATTTTATGTTTTCCATGACTTCAACTAAAATTTTCAAATATGTTTCTGAGTTCCGAACTCTTTTCAGTAGCTTCCTTATTTATTTTTTTTTTTTTTCACAAAAATTTCTATCATAGGGATAATTACTGTGGTATTATTGTTATGATAATTTTTAAAATTTCTCTTCATATATTTTTACTCTCTTTTCATAGTAATTCAACAAAGGTTACTCCTTTCCCCTCACTGTCAACTACGATGACCCAGTAATTTTAACGTAAATTTTAAGTGAAGGGGTTATATTTTATTTTTATGACAGTGAAATGGGTCAAGGAAAGGAAGAAATACAGCTTAAAAAGATATTTCTCTCTCTCTCTCTCTCTCTCTCTCTCTCTCTCTCTCTCTCTCTCTCTCTCTCTCTCCTGTATTTCTTCATAAAATACTTCAGAATAAAAATCTTAAACAAGAGCCTAAATCGTAAAAATTGAAAGTAAAAGCTAGAGGCATATGCTGATTAATTTTAAAATTTACTCATATAAAAGAAAGTCCAAAGTAAATCACAACCCGAATTGTGATAATTGAAAGCCAGATAGCTGATTGCTTTAAGAAACCCTTATCACAACGTACTTGTATTTCATGAATGTATACTTGTTTTTCGAAAAGGCAAATGTTGCTCTTGCTTAAATTTCTAAATACCTAAAGAACCAAACGTTTGCCTAAACAATTTCTCGTAATTCTCCTTGTTAAAAAATCTATCATTGGTATTAAAATTTATTGACTTATAATGGAATTCCCGTGAACGTTAAACTTTTTATTTTTGAAAGCCTGATGATGAGTAAGCTCCTATTATTTATCACTAATCTAAAAGTGTATGAGAGAGAGAGAGAGAGAGAGAGAGAGAGAGAGAGAGAGAGAGAGAGAGAGAGAGAGAGAGAGAGAGAGATAAATATCTTTTTAAGCTATATTTCTTCCTTTCCTTGACCTATTTCACTGACATAAAAATAAAATATAACCGCTTCACTTAAAATTTACGTTAAAATTACTGGGTATTCGTGGTTGATAGTGAGGTTAAAGGAATAACCTTTGTTGAATTACTATGAAACGAGAGTGAAAATATATAAAGAGAAATTTAAAAATTATCATAACAATAATACCACAGTAAATAACCAGTTTTCTTAAAGGGTGAAACCGTATTTATGTGTTCAGCTAACCGATATAGAGGACCCTCAGTAAGATTAAGGTAAACCAAATATTATTTTCCAATTACGTTACCATTACAGTTGTATCTAACCTAACACGGGTAATTCAGACTCTCTTTTTACGAAGCTTACTCAGTTTCTATAGATTCATAATAATGCTGGGATATCATAGAAACTTGATATTCAACCTGATTCCTCAAATTCTACGTTTGGGAACCAAATGAAAGACTGTTCCAACGTGAAAGTATCCAGTAATTTAATGAAAAAGGAATTTATTAACAAAAATAAACGGCTACATCGTCAGACATTCCCCATTGCTAATTTTAATATTTCTCAAACGTGCTTCCTGACTGGGCCCAATTATCCTTAAATTGAATAGAAGAGAACTCTTTCTAGCTATTTTGCATACATTTATGTGTCAAGTTTGATGTTCTGAAAGCACAGGAAATAGATAGGTTGTGAACGTTGCTAGGAGCCTTCCTTTGTAGCGAAGGTGAATTACATTAGAAGGCATCTCTAAGTATTGCTGGGAAGCTTGTTGATGTTCATGAAAATGTTAGTATTTTCCTTTACTTTGGGAAGTTAAGGACTTCAAGGCCTTCGACACAATATTTTACATTTTTTTCTCATAAAGGTGTTATATATATATATATATATATATATATATATATATATATATATATATATATATATATATATATATATATATATATATATATATATATATACTGACCAACCCAGCGCTTCCCGGGAAAACTTTAAAGGACTCAAGAAAATTTTCCTACATCTCCTTTGAATTGTTTCGTCGTGTAAAGCATGTGAACTGTCATTGAAAATGCTTTCCTTGCCTGTGATTAATAATTCTGTCTTGAAATTATTAGAGAAGACTTTCTCTTTGCGGAAAAGATGACAGTGTCTTACAGACTTCCGCAACGAGCAGAAATTCAAGTATGCCGAAAGATTAGGTGAAGAGATTCACTCCTGGAAATAAATAGCGGATGAATCGCTGTAGAGACTATATAGGGGACTCTTTGATGAATAATACTCGTATATACCATCCATGAACAAAAGAATGCTACGTCAGTGATCGTATCAAGTCGTGTTTAAATGCAAATATCACACAGTAACTGATCTCATAGTCATCGAAAACCTGTGCTAACGTTAACCTTCCTCTCTCTCTCTCAAAACACCCTCTCTCTCTCTCTCTCTCTCTCTCTCTCTCTCTCTCTCTCTCTCTCTCTCTCTCTCTTTCAGTCAGATCAGAATTTAACAGTATGATTTCACAGAAATAACGAAAAACAACCGCAACTGATGAAAGACATATCAGTAGGTCCACGGGGACGTAATGTGGTTCGGGGATGAGCACAACTTCGGTTGACCAGGGACCTTCAGTCTCCTGATTATCACCTTGTTTTCAAGACTGATATGCGATCGTCATCGCATAAAACCAAGATGGTAGGCTGTCAGCTTTACAAATACCTTCCGAATATCCATAACTTATTATGATACACTGTCCTTTGGCTGTATAAATATTAAATTATTATCACGATGGTAATTTTAGACAGCGTAAAAAGAGATGCAACTGTACTGGGTTTCCTATGCATGTTAACGAACGCGTTTCAGTTTCCTCTGGAGTATCTGAGGGAAAGTGTAGGCCGAAGTCTGAATGGTCTATTATAGAAAATGTCAATATTTGTTTCCAATGTTGATTTTATCGGAGTATTAAACTATTATAATATTAATTATTATGAATTATGATCAAAATTCACGTAAATTCTGATAAAAAAATAGATATCGTAGAGGATTTATTGTTGCAGGTTAATCATAGATCTGACAGCACCTGGAAGAAAAACTGGAGCATTTGATCTGGTACTACTTTTTGCGATGGCGAGGATTGTAAGGACTGACTGGTGTGGTGGTAGAAGTTATATTTTGAATTACATTTCTTTAAGACTGAATGAAAGTAATTCTAATAAAGTCAAACACATCTGATTATAGGGTTTGCAGTGGGAAGCGTTTAATGACGTCAACAACAGAAAAGGTCGTGGTTTTCTACCCATGCCACTGGTGACTCTCATAAAGTTACTGAAGAAAATGTGAATAGCACCAGTAAAAACGAAGGATTCACTTGTTTTGTCTGTTTTGTATGTCTGTCATGGGGTAGTTTTTGATTTTGAGTTATAAACCTTTCTGGGGTGACATATGGGATGCCTGCAAAATTTTGTCTGAGTCTGTCAAGCAGTTCGGATTCCTATAGCATCCAAACATAAAACATTCACCTTTATATATATATATATATATATATATATATATATATATATATATATATATATATATATATATATATATATATATATATATATATGATCGATTTTAAGAACTGTAATCTTGAAAGTATTCAATGTGTAAGAATGAATGAATATATGTGATTAAGCGACTATAGCATGTTGGGTATTTATTCCACGTTAACATTAAATAATAAATCTTTATTAATAATTCAAATCTATTACTTAACCAGCATCATACCCATTTCCAATATAAAAAAAACGAAATATCCTCATAAATAGTTGATGATGCTGAGACCAAATGTAAAAACTGAGCAATAAAAAAAGGTTTCCTATCTCGCTTTTTCTCTCAAATTTAATTCAAAGCGGCACTAGATTGTCATTACAAATTCAATATGGGCAATCCTAAAAGAACGACACAATGGAAAACTACGATTATATTTATCTTAGTTCAAAATGTTTATTCACTTAACTTTTACCAGATTTTATATCGAAAAACTTAATGACTAATATTGATTATCTAAACCTCTCTTTGGCCGAGATTCTGTCTGTCTGCATGTCTCTCCCCCACCTACCACACACACACACACACACACTATATATATATATATATATATATATATATATATATATATATATATATATATATATATATATATATATATATATATATATATATATATATATATATATATATATATATATATATATATATATATATATATATATATATATATATATGTGTGTGTGTGTGTGTGTGTGTGTGTGTGTGTATGTATGTATGTAATTAGTGTGCAGTAAAAATATGAAATAAAAGAATTATCCGTCCTTATTATAGTCGCTTGTAGGAAGGAAAATGTGAATTTTTATTTAACGACTGTTTGCCAAAGATAAACAGTATTATTATAGAGTGTAAACGCTCTTTTTCTTGCCATGTCAATCAAAATGAAAAGCAATGATACATGAATTATAAATTGAAATCTAAGGCTTTCTTGCTGGCCCCAAAAGACAGCCCGGGCTTCGAAAATAGTGGAGTAAGGACATGATAGAAGGAGTAGGCTCTTAGGAGATTCAAACTACTTTCATGTCAACGCAGCTTGATGATGCAGGACGACTAACTGAGTAAATGCAAGAAAATTGGAAATGATAATTTGGTGATATGGATAGTGGTAAGAATACGATAAATAATCGTTCGCTGAACCATGATGTTCTGAATGCACTAAGATTCATTATTATTATTATTATTATTATTATTATTATTATTATTATTATTGAAAAGAATTGCAGAATCGGTGAATTAATCTAATATAAAGTGTTTCCAATTCTTTTTATTTACTCTCTTCTTTTCAATGATAATATTTGCTAAAAGTTGGTTGACGTTCATAGTACTGATAAAATGGAAGGCAAGAGTTCTAGATTCCATCATGTTTTTTAATTCGTTTTTACTCGGGGATGAACTGAATACGGAAAAGTCTACAGTGAGAATCATATGGTAATTAAAATCTCGACGTCGTTGTCACAAGTGGCAGAGCGTCTTCGTAGGGTTTTCCTAAGGGAGTCGACCTTTCAGCCTTCTCTTCGGCTGTCTGCTGGATGGAGCCGTTTGGTTCTAGATAGATGGGCTCATCAGTCTGTATATAGAAGGTCACAGGTCGCTGATGGGAGTGGAGCCGAATTTTGATTGGCCGTTAGGGGATTAGTGCACCTCAGCGAAACCCTCTGCCAGTTATTGTTGTTTATGATTCAAGTGCGGGCTCTCGTTCACCGAGGATAGTGTTGGTCATTCAATTGTTTGAGGTGATAAAATGGTCATGAAAGGTAATGAATAAAGACTAATGTCATGGAAGTGAGAAATGGTCACGTTAAATAAAAACAAAATTCACAGGTAGAATCACGGACCACTTTGAACCCTCAAGTGCCCATCTGTAGGGGAGAAGGAGCAATAGTAGCGAATCCTGGAAAGTCATAAACGGTCATTAAGGAAAACTGCAAAAATTCATCGTAAGAGAGAGAGAGAGAGAGAGAGAGAGAGAGAGAGAGAGAGAGAGAGAGAGAGAGAGAGAGCGGGAAAACTAAAACTCCTACAGAGTTTCCATACCATATTTAACTCGACATCAGTAAAGAGAAAAGGTTTCGATCTTTTGTAGGGGTTGACAAAGGAAAAGGAAACAAACATTCAGTAGGAAAGAAAGCGGTCTTTACGATTTGAATGAAGGGAAGCCGTGTGGTTGTGTGTCCCTCCCGAGGAGAACTGTGTCTTTTTGTGTATTACTGTTCACTCGACCTGTGTTTGCTTCTCCAAGGGTAATTGTTGAATGTAATTGTATAATCATGTTTTGTTTTTATCCTCCCTCAGTAAGGTGGTAAAAGAGCAGAGGTAATAAAATTCTAGTTGATAACGATAGTTGATAGCTACGATCTTTAGGCACTGGGGAGTCGATTAATAATAATAATAATAATAATAATAATAATAATAATAATAATAATAATAATAATAATAAAAATAATAATAATAATAATAATAATAATATTATTATTATTATTATTATTATTATTATTATTATTATTATTATTATTATTCAGAATGCTGACATATTCACGTAATGTTAAATATGTATGATAAACTAATGCACATTGTTTGATTGTCAGGAAATTATTTGAAAGTATTTACACCACAGATTTCACGTACAAGTATGGCACTGATATTTCAGTTTCTTTATGTTGTGTTATGAGCTCAAGATTATTTGATAACCATGATTTGATTCTAAAAAATAAAGGTTATTGAAGTCAAGTAGACAATAGTAATCTTAACTTGTAGGCCAAAATAACCCGAAGGAGAGAGAGAGAGAAAAGTTAAGATACCTTAGTTTTACCAGACCACTGAGCTGATTAACAGCTCTCCAAGAGAGAGAGAGAGAGAGAGAGAGAGAGAGAGAGAAAAGAGAGAGAGAGAGAGAGAGAATTATAAGCAAATAGAAAATTGTAATGTCTATATATTTACAAGAAAATCCAATTTATTATTATCTGAATGATATTACCCCAACAAGAACTAAACCATATCGTCAGTGAAAGGGAATCATGTAACACAATCAAGGTGTTATCAGAATGTAATAAATCCTGTATGACTTTGGAACTAATACAGTAAAAGTTTTTATGTAAATCACGAAGATAACCGTAGTTATATTAAAAACATGAATCACATTTTAGAAAATAAAATGCACAGTAATTAAGAGCTATTTTCTATATGTGATTTTAGTAGAATTTTTACATTTGCTACAGCAGGCATAATGCAGTAAATTATAATATATATATATATATATATATATATATATATATATATATATATATATATATATATATATATATATATATATATATATATATATATATATATATATATATATATATATATATATATATATATATATATATATATATATATATATATATATATATATATATATATATATATATATATATATATATATATATATATTATATTATTATATATATATATATATATATATATATATATATATATATATATATATATATATATATATATATATATATATATATATATATATATATATATATATATATATATATATATTTTTTTATTTATTTTTTTTTGCTAAGATAAACATTACTTACGTGGAACTATCTTGGTCTGCCCTTGGTAACAAGTTCGGAATTTGTCTCGCACCCAGCTTAGCTTTGCCAATTGCTGATTTGGTGAGTTGCAAATGCAATGAAGCAACAATAGAAGGGAAAATGCAACTGCTAAACGAGATCTAAGGCCAGGTCGCCATTTTACGTATTTCCCTGGGTTATTGGTATTTTTACAGGTCGGCAACGAAACTTTATTTAATTGGCCTTGGGTTCTCACTTGCGTAAAGGGAAATCGTAAAAAAATAAGAAATAGTGGGGAATTTAGGAGCTGAATGCTCTACTTCATAAGGAAATGTTATGTAAACATTTGGGAATAATGAAAGAATTATATTTACAAACAAAAGCATTTGAAGGGAAAATGGATGAGTAAATTGATAAAGGGCTTGCAATGCCTGAAGATCTTCTACTGGAGTCTTGAATAAGGGCAAGGTACAGTCCAAGATGAGTCCACTGTGAATAGGTCCCTTTTCAAGAGAGATTTATACATTACACGCCAGTAAAGGAACGATATAACACCGAATATGACTCGAGTTTGCACTGAGGGTGCCAAAGACTCGAGGAATGAATGACCACTTTACACTAGAACACAGGACATTGGAAATGGCACTGAATAAACTGGCACAAGGACAGAAGTGAAATACTGGTACTCCAAACTTTCTAAAGGGCAAACGGTTGTGACTGAAAAGTCTTTACTCGCACTTTACCTTAGGAGAAGTATTTCACTTCTGTCCTTGTGCCAGTTTATCCAGTGCCATTTTCAATGTCCTGTGTTCTAGTGTAAAGTGGTCATTCATTCCTCGAGTCTTTGGCACCCTCAGTGCAAACTCGAGTCATATTCGGTGTTATATCGTTCCTTTACTGGCGTGTAATGTGTAAATCTCTCTTGAAGAGGGACCTATTCACAGTGGACTCATCTTGGACTGTGCCTTGCCCTTATTCAAGACTCCAGTAGAAGATCTTCAGGCATTGCAAGCCCTTTATCAATTTACTTATCCATTTTCCCTTCAAATACTTTTGTTTGTAAATATAATTCTTTCATTATTCCCAAATGTTTACATAACATTTCCTTATGAAGTAGAGCATTCAGCTCCTAAATTCCCCACTATTTCTTATTTTTTTTACGATTTCCCTTTACGCAAGTGAGAACTCCAAGGCCAATTAAATAAAGTTTCCGTTGCCGACCTGTAAAAATACCAATAACCCAGGGAAATACGTAAAAATAGCGACCTGGCCTTAGATCTCGTTTAGCAGTTACATTTTCCCTTCTATTGTTGCTTCATTGCATTTGCAACTCACCAAATCAGCAATTAGCAAAGTTAAGCTGGGTGCGAGACAAATTCCAAACCTGTTACCAAGGGCAGACCAAGATAGTTCCACGTTAGTAATGTGTTTATCTTAGCAAAATTTTATTTTTACAATCGTGATTGTTCCTAGGGATTAGGAATAGGGACGCATGTATTCACTGAGAGAAGAGAACCACCATAGTAGAATCGTTAATGCATGCCTTTCAGGATAGGTAGTTAGGAAATAACCAGTGATAACCATTATTCGCTTTGAGGAATAGTGCGAAATTCCCCTGTGTTAAAATCTTTGCCATATTCTTTGCTTCGAGGAATAGTGCGAAATTCCTGTGTTAAAATCTTTGCCATATTTTTTTTGCTTCGAGGAACAGTTCAAAAGGTATTCCTCTGTGTTAAATTTTACTTTGCATTTCGGATTAGTGAATTATTTAGGTGCGAGCAAATTCCTACGTGGGACAAGACGAAATCAGCTAGCATTGCTCTCTCACAGGTTAGTTAAAACTCGAATTAGGTGCTAGGAAAGTGAAATCTGAACTCTGTGTCTAGGGAAAATTATGAAGTCATTTTTACTGGTATCCTCTCGTCCCAGATGGTCTATAAATAGACGGGTCCATTCACACAGAATCTAAAAATAACTCCGGTGATTGTTAGACGACCTTCACCCCCCCGCCCCGTGCCCGCGTGTGTACCCTCTTTTTCTCTCAGCAAAAAAATATTTTTTTTAGGTTTTTATCCCGTTAGTAATTTCTAAGTCCTAAGGGACAAACCATATTTCCAAGTCCCACGGGCAAACCAAATAAAATTCTGTATCGCACGTGGCGAGAATTTCTCAACCAAATTCCAAGTCCTAAGAGACTCCTAAAAAAATTCTACGTCGCAAGACGCGAGAATTTCTAATTCTTATGGGAAAACCAAATTCCAAGTCCTAAGAGACTTAAAAAATTCTACGTTGCAAGAGGCAAGAATTACTAATTCCTGTGGGAAACCCAAAATCAAGTCCTTTAGAGATATTATATTAGTGTATTTCACAAACATCTAAGCCCTTACAGGACTGATCATTCTAGTTCGTTAGAACAATGCCTTAATTTCACGCTACAGCCGGCCAAGTCCGAGCGTGACATAAAATCCAGTTAGGTTTTCCGAGACGCATATCAACCCCTTAACGCCGAAGCCCTATTTACAAAAACGTCTCCCGAATGCCGGCGGAGTTCGGTGAGTTAGCGTCGAAGCGGAAAAAAAGTTTTTTTCAAAAAATCACAGCACGCTTAGTTTTTAAGATTAAGAGTTCATTTTGGGCTCATTTTTTTTCGTCATTGCCTGAAGTTTAGTATGCAACCATCAGAAAGGAAAAAAAATATCATTATCATATATAAATATTGGAATATATGACAGCAAAAAAAAAACTCGTATATAATTGTATACAAATCGCACTGTAAGCAAAACGGTTAAAGCTAATGACTTAATTTTTTTAGTTGTATTGTACACTAAATTTCGATGATTTTGGTATATAACAAATTTTAAAATGATAAAAGCAACACAAAGAAAATATTATCACAAAATGATGCATGAATTCGTAACGCGCGGACGTAAATTTTTTTTTTTTTAAATTCACCATAAATCGAAATATTGTGCTAGAGACTTCCCGTTTGTTGAGGAATGAAGCTAATTGAATGAATATTACTAGCCTGTAAGTTTTTTAGCTTAAAATTGCAGTTTTTGACCATTTCGGTCGAGTTAAAGTTGACCGAAAGTCAATTTTTTTCTATTTATCGTGATTTATATGAAAATATTTCAAAACTGATAAAAGCTACAACCATTAGTTTTTTTTTTTTTGTATTTTAAATGAAATTGCGCACATTTTCATATATAAAACCTTATGTATCGACTAATATAAAACGGTGCAAATATTACGACAACGTGACGAAAGAATTTCTGAGATGTTCGGCCGAGTTACCGCGCAGACGTAAGGAAAATGTTTTTTAAAAAAATTCACCATAAATCGAAATATTGTGCTAGAGACTTCCAATTTATTGCAAAATGAATTTAAACGATTGAATATCACAAAAATGTAAGAGTTTTAGCTTACATTTGCGTTTTTTTGACCATTTCGGTCGAGTTAAAGTTGACTGAAGGTTGAAATTTTGGCAGTTATCGTGATTTATGTGAAAATATTTCAAAACTGATAAAAGCTACAACCATGAGCTGATTTCTGTTGTATTTTACATTAAATTGCACACATTTTCATATATAAAAATTTATGTAACGACTAATGTAAAACGATGCAAACATTACGACAACATGACGAAAGAATTTCTGAGATGTTCGGCCGAGTTACCGCGCGCAGACGTAAGGAAAAAATTTTTTTTCAGAAATTCACCATAAATCGAAATATTGTGCTAGAGACTTCCGGTTTGTTGCAAAATGAAGGTACATGATTGAATATTACTATAATTTAAGAATTTTAGCTTATAATTGCGTTTTTTTTACCATTTCGGTCGAGTTAAAGTTGATCGAAGCGTGAAATTTTGGCAGTTATAGTGATTTATATGAAAATATTTCAAAGCTGATAAAAGCTACAACCATGAGTTATTTTCTGTTGAATTCTACATGAAATTTCGCACATTTCCATATATAAAACTTTATGTAACGACTAATATAAAACAGTGCAAACATTACGACAACGTGACGAAAGAATTTCTGGCGCGGACGTAGGGAAAAAGTTTTTTTCAAAAATTCACCATAAATCGAAATATTGTGCTAGGGACTTCCATTTGGTTGCAAAATGAACGTAAATGATTGAATATTACTAGGATGTAAGGGTTTTAGCTTACAATTGCGTTTTTTGACCATTTCGGTCGAGTCAAAGTTGACAGAAGGCTGAAATTTTGGCAGTTATCGTGATTTATATGAAAATATTTCAAAACTGATAAAAGCTACAACCATGAGTTATTTTCTGTTGTATTGTACATGAAATTGCGCACATTTTCATATATAAAACTTTATGTAACGGCTAATATAGAACAGTGCAAAAATTACGACAAAATGACGAAAGAATTTCTGAAATTTTCGGCCGAGTTACCGCGCGGGCGTAAGAAAAAAGTTTTTTTCAAAAATTCACCATAAATCGAAATATTGTGCTAGAGACTTCCAATTTGTTGCAAAATGAAGGTACATGATTGAATATTACTAGAATGTAAGAGTTTTAGCTTACAATTGCGTTTTTCGACCATTTCGGTCGAGTCAAAGTTGACCGAAGGTTGAAATTTTTTGTAGTCGACGTTTGCTACGTCCACTCGGCATTCAACAGTCAATTTTAGTCGATCTTTGCTACGTCCAACAGGCGTTTAAGGGTTAAAATTCGTTTGCCACGAGCAACCATGTCTTGCTCAGACATATTGAATTTTAACAAAGTCTCCTCAGACTTACTGATCAACTGTCTGATTCAGACAGATCCATTCTCCTGCAGTCTGAACAATTGTGTTTCAGATTCCTGCAATTGAGTCTTTTCAGACAACCTGAGTCTTCTCAGACATAATTGATTCACTAGAGTCCAGTCCATATAACCATTATTTCAAGATGGCTAATACCAGAGCCCAACAAAACGAGGACTTTAAATTCTACATGTCCGCTGGAAAGGACATGGGACTATCAGGGCAAGCTCTGAGAGACTGGGCTCAAGAGCGAGTGGACGATGCCAAGGTGGAGAGAGAGAAAGAATGGGCGGAGAGAGAGAAAGAACGGGAAGAGAGAGAGAGAGAGAGAGAGAAAGAATTGCCCAAGAGGCAGGGAGGGAGAAAGAACGTGAAGAGAGAGAGAGAGAGAAAGAATTGCCCAAGAGGCAGAGAGGGAGAAAGAATGTGAAGAGAGAGAGAGAGAAAGAATTGCCCAAGAGAAAAGAGAGGGGCTAGAATGGGAGGAGCGAGAGCGACAGCGTGCCCAAGAGCTCCAGATGTTAGAACGACAGAATGCCACTCCCCCTCCTGCGGCGGGAATGAGTGCCCTCAGCCAAGGTCACTCATTCATGCCAGAATGGACAGAGTCCGAACCTGAAGTATGGCTTGAAAGGGCCGAACGAGTCCTGGAGTGCTGCAACCTCTCCCCTGCAGAATTCTTCCTTGTTCTCACTAAATTCCTGGGAAGGAAGGCACTCGTTGCTTACCACGCCCTTTCGGCAGAGGATAGGGGAAACTGGGAAGCCGTACGCCAAGTGGTTACGAAGGCGTACGAGATCACCCCCGAGTGGTGGAGGAGACATTGGAGAGAGCAGCCAAGAAAAGCAGGCCAGACCTGGTCCGATTGGGCGTACCATTCTGAGTGGGCATTAGCCAAATGGCTCGCGTCCGAAGGAGCCACTAGCGCTGCTGAGGTACTCGAGAAATTTAAATTTGAGCATTTCCTGCGCTATGCCCCTCCTGCACTCGCCACTCATGTAGTGGAAAAAGCCCCAGCAACACTCACTGAGTGTTGCCAGATAGCAGACATGTGGGAGACTCACCACCCTCCACGGAGGATCAAATTCCCACAAGAATGGAAACTCGGGCAAGCCCCAAACTGAACAGTACTGAAGCAAGAAACCAGCGCCTCTTTCTCCCGGAAAACCACCCAATAACTAGTCTGCGCCCTCCGCAGGGGCAGCTCGGAAAGACTTTAGCCAGACCTTTTGCATGGCGTGCAAGGTTTATGGTCATTCTCCTTCATGGGCGAAATGCCCTAACAATAATAAATCAAATACTCCCGCCGTCGCCTTGGCCGTCACAAATCCCAAGTCATTGGGCCCTCTCGCCGAAGGCCCCATATATGTGGCCCCTCCTCGAGGCAGCCACCCCGCGCACCGAGTCACGGCATTCGAGGACTCAGGCGAACAAATCTCCCTCATACGAAGGGACAGAGTTCCCTGTGGAGCCATCGTCAATAGACGAAAATACGTCACGATCGAGGAAGTAAATCAATTTAAAATGATACTCCCTACGGTCCAATTGAGAGTCACAAGACCTCATCAATCAAAAAATTTGCAATCCTGCAGTGGCAAGCCATCTCCCCGGAGGCTATGACGTCACCCTGGGACAGGACTTTCCGTCCCCACAGAAATCACGACAAACCAGGTGTCCACATTCCCCAACTCATTCCTCGGCCGCGAGTAATCCTCCCCTGCTTCTCCCTCAGTCAAGACTGGCGCCCCCTGGGTACCAGGAGGACGTACAGTCCCTACCAGTGCCACCTGAGTACGAAGTGCAGTGGCCCCCTCGATCGGTTCCCAAACCAATTCCAGTGCCCGGCCCTGCCTCAGTGCCAGCGCCAGGGCCCCAATCCGATCTCCCTCCTGGAGATGCCAAATTCCTGCCAGTGCCACTTGCATGCACCGAGTAGTGCCAAGCTCCGTCCATCCTGACTGACAACCACAAGAAACCTCTGATAGTGCCTGACTCTGCCTTAGTGCCAGCACCAGAGCACAACCCCGATCTCCATTCAAGGGATCCAACTCAGGATCCCCTCTCTTCTTCCGGCCTGGCACCGCTACCAGCGTCGGTAAGACGGTTTCTCTCAACCACAGCGGAAGTTCATCTAAAGGTGCAGCCTTGCAACTTGTGCCTGAGCTGGTCATTGATACCTGCGAGCCTCTCACGCCAACCCTGACCGCCTCCTCTCTGCCTCAGTCTGTCGCCGACGCAATCGCGAGTCAGGATTCTGCCATCTCTCACTTGGCCGATGAACTACAAGAGCTGCGACGGATTATGGTAGAACTGGTGCCGAAACCTCCTGCGTCAGCTGTCGCAGCAACTGGCCCAGGTGGCCCTCCGATCTCGGGCCCTCTGCTTCCACGGCCAAGGACGACTGTCCAAGTAGAAGTTTGCGGCGGACTTACCATGGGCGTGGGAATTTCGGGTAGTTTACGAAGAGCTCTAGAGCTCCCCTGGCACCTGTGCCACCATTTCATCTTTCGAAGGTCTTGGCACCTCTAATCCAGAAGAGGATGTCAAGGCTCTCTACTATCTTCTTCCGTTCCTCTGGAACTTCTATCCCTTATCCTTCTCTATTAATCTTTTCTTAAATTATCACCACAAGAGGCAATTAAATATGGGATACCGTTCCCCTCAAAATGTGTAAATCATCGAGAATAACAGAGTGGGAAATGGCATGCCCTTGCGCCCCTTCCTCAGCACAGGGCATGCATGTCAGCTCTTCCTGTAGGAGTTGCGCCCTTTGGGTTCCCTTTTCCAGCTCTGAGGCTGAGAGATAGTCCGGGCCGTAATTTATAGGTGAAGGACGATAAATTCCCACATAACACAATAAATACCTCACTCTATTACCCTTGGCTTTTCTACCAACATCATTTACTCTTTATTTATTTTTTAAATGAATCACAAGTCATAAACTCTTGCTCTTGTGATTTTAAATGCCACCTTCATAAAATCCGTTAGGCATGTTCCGCCTCTAGTACGCGGTCACGCTTTCAATCGTAACATCCTGTTCATTTTCCTTTTGTTATTATTTTTTTTCCCCTTTCTACTAAGAACTCTATTTTGTCCCCAGACCCCTCATCTTTTGTCTGCTTATCCGTCATAACATTGAGCGAGTATCTATTTATAGCCTGTACTGAGTTATGGGCAGTAGATGCATAGAATTAGCGTGGTTTAAAGTTAACGAATTAAAACTCGCGAATACTCTCGCTCGCCTACAACTGTCAGAATCCCCAGAATAAGGGTCAGCCGTCATTTACAAAAATAAATGCCGTGTTATCATTTATACCGCCTCTTCAAGGCATACTAACCGCATGCCTTGTTTATTTAGAATTAAGAAACTTATATGTAAATTAATTCTTAAATTTTGTCTCCTGTCTCAAAATTATCTTATCCTCGTAATCTTAAAGTAATGTATACTGTAAATTTGAAGAAATTAATAGGGCATGTTAAAGTAATTTAATATTAATGTGTTGGAAGTATATAGAGTGAAGCTTCTTTCCATTTTGTGGGGATAAAGTAAAAGCTTTTCCATTTCTTGTTGGTAGAAGAGCAAAGTAAAACCAGCTGTGCCGACTTCTTGACTATCAACATACAAGCCCGAATGAAGGCTCGTATGTTATCTTCAGTGGGGAACTATTATAATTTACAAGAAGTCGTTGCACAGTGCGCCTCCCCCCCCCCCCAACTAATTTACCCTTTGTTTATTGAAAACCACATGGCCGATTGTATTTGACCTAGAAATCAGAGCAAGGTTATCAACATTTCTATCTGTCCTTCTTTTTACCTGGAACAGATATTGAGATGAAACAGATAAAAAAGGGCAAGGAAAGGAGACTTAATGCCACTCCCTTAGGCAGCTTAGACCAACTAAGCTGCTTAAAACCACCTTTCTAAAGGCAGATTAAGCTGCTGAATTGTCTTACCTTCGCAGGACCGGGGGAGAGGCAACCGAATCGCTGACCACCTGGCGAATGACACATCACGGGCACGACGCAACCGGAGCCCTTAAAAGGAAGAGACAGCAGTAGATGCAGTTAGTAACGTGGGCAGGAGCCATGCAGTAACAGAGAAGGGGACAGCCATACACACGGGCGAGTTTACAGTTGCTGAGAGACCATTCATTCCCCTCATCTGACTCCAGACTCCAGTCGTCCTAGAAGGGCACTGCCATTCGTGGGATCGTCCCTTGTCATTCTTCGCCAGAGACCCGCTTCCCTAAGGTAAAGTGCAAATAAAGACTTTTCAGTCACGACCATTTGCCCTTTAGAAAGTTTGGAGTACCAGTATTTCACTTCTGTCCTTGTTCCAGTTTATCCAGTGCCATTTCCAATGTCCTGTGTTCTAGTGTAAAGTGGTCATTCATTCCTCGAGTCTATGGCACCCTCAGTGCAAACTCGAGTCATATTCGGTGTTATATTGTTCCTTTACTGGCGTGTAATGGGTAAATCTCTCTTGAAGAGGGACCTATTCACAGTGGACTCATCTTGGACTGTGCCTTAAGTTCCTCGCTGGGTGCGCGGGTTCCGTTCTCAGCTACCACTCTGTTGGTCGCGAGTTCGAATCTCCGACCGGCCAGTGAAGAACAAGAGGAATTTGTTTCTGGTGATGGAAATTCATTTCTCGCTATAATGTGGTTCGGATTCCACAATAAGCTGTAGGTCCCGTTGCTAGGTAACCAATTGGTTCTTAGCCACGTAAAAATAAATCTAATCCTTCGGGCCAGCCCTAGGAGAGCTGTTAATCAGCTCAGTGGTCTGGTTAAACTAAGATATACTTAACTTTAACTTTTGGACTGTGCCTTACCCTTATTCAAGACTCCAGTAGAAGGATCTTCAGGCGTTGCAAGCCCTTTATCAATTTACTTATCCATTTTCCCTTCAAATGCTTTTGTTTCTAAATATAATTCTTTAATTATTCCCAAGTGTTTACATAACATTTCCTTATGAAGTAGAGCCTTCAGCTCCTAAATTCCCCCCTTTTTCTTATTTTTTTTTTACAATTTCCCTTTACGCAAGTCAGAACTCCAAGGCCAATTAAATAAAGTTTCCGTTGCCCGCCTGTAAAAATACCAATAGCCCAGGGAAATACGTAAATAAATATATATATATATATATATATATATATATATATATATATATATATATATATATATATATATATATATATATATATATATATATATATACATTATATCTAATTCCTCTTCAACTCCTTCACATACAAAAAATGAGTTTGTGTGAAACCATGCATAAAAACAAGCTTTCTGGAGGTAACACGAATTTTAACTACTGACTACTGTTATTCTTCATAAACTAATTCATTGATAACCCGAGTAAAAACGAATTAGAAAATAAGAAAATCTTGGACACCTCTGAAGAATTATTTATCTTTAGTTTAATTACTATGTAGTTTACTTCAGTAACGGAGAAATTAAGTACAAATTCCTTCCTCTGTTTCAAACGTCTAATATCGTTCTGGCACAGTGTTGCCCTTTTAAGCTCTTCAGCCCTCTTCTAATGGTATCTCTTCACAACACTCGCTTCAGGAGCTTACGGGATTACCAAAGATAATGGAAGGATCTTAAGACTAATTATTTAACAATGAAAGCCATTAAGAACTGGTTGGGATAAACAGTATATTTGACTTCCTTACAGTCGTTTCATTGGTTAAAATTCTGAAATAAGGGTTTATTTATTCAGTTATTGGTTTATGTCTCAAGTACCACTTATATTGACTTATTACAATTTGAATGAATGAATTTAGACACTGCTTATTACTCTCTTCTCTCTCCCTCTTCTCACCTCAGATACACCCCCTTTTATTCAGCTAGGAGCCAGGGGCATCTCGGGTATTGAGGTAATGCTATATGATAATTCCTCGCGTCTGGCAGATCAGGAGTCAGTAGCTGGTTATTCAGTTATGAGACGGGTGTGCCATCACTTGCGTTACGAGAGAGAGAGAGAGAGAGAGAGAGAGAGAGAGAGAGAGAGAGAGAGAGAGAGAGAGAGAGAGAGAGTGACGAAGCAGCACAATTCATGAAACAATATTCATATATGTGCAGATTCATGAACGCTTTGTACGAGCTTGATTTAGCTTCTGATGTGCGATGATTTAAAGAAAGCAAAATCACAAATTATGAGTGCGTATATGTCCATCTCACCCCACCCCACTAACCCCAGCCCAAGAGGCCGAACTCCTCCGGCCCCCTCAAAATGAAATAAAAATTCCATGATGTCCACATTATTGAATGCGTCAGGTTTGATGCAGTAGAACGGAAGTAATATGGATTAAATTAAATGTGTAATTACCCCCCTGACGGTATACGTGCAGCCAGTAATTGAAGTATTTTTAAATATTAAACACATATTATGGTTATATCCCGTCTGTATAGAGCAATTCATTTTTTCACTACAGTAATTTTCAGTTCGGTTCCGGGTTATATTTAGCTATATTTTCCATTAAATTCATCACTTTATGTAGTCATTATTTGTATCTCACTGCCTTGCTCAAAATATGTTTATTCTTTACATGAATCTAGGTATGGACCATAATTTCAAGTGTAGTTGAATAGACGGAAGTGTTTCCTCTCCTTAAGTTTTTCTGTATTTTGCTCATGCGTTTCTCACTACACGAGGATCTTTAATATCCCTTATACTACTTAAAACCTGTCTTTAATACTGTTATCTCGAAAAAACGCGAATATTCAAACAACAGTTCTTTAATCGACTACCGGGTTCCGACTGATGAAAAATGTCTTGTTTACACGGCTTCCAGCCACCGAATAATGGAAATAATTTGTTTACAAGGAGTCCGGATATCGACTGAGAGAAGGATGTCTCGTCTATCCGTCATTTGTGGGAGAAAGAGGCCATGATAACATTATTGCATAACCGACAGTAGGTTCAGAAGGAAACACAAGGAACCCGGATTCCTTAGGTATGCTGCCGGTATATATATATATATATATATATATATATATATATATATATATATATATATATATATATATATATATATATATATATATATATATATATATATATATATATATATATATATATATATATATATATATATATATATATATATATATATATATATATATATATATATATATATATATATATATATATATATATATGTGTGTGTGTGTGTGTGTGTGTGTGTGTGTATAGTCTTCATAATCCGTAACGAAGGCAAGGAGAGTTCTATTCCTCATACGTGACCTGCCCTTCTTGTTATTCATCTTCCCTTTCGTACTACCAAAGACACTGTCGCGTAAATTAGTTTAGGCTCTCAGATTTGTTGAGGAAAAATTCTTATTCAACATACTGCAGACCCAATAACCCCCTTTTTTTCGCCTTACTCAAGAAGTTTGTTGATTTGCATCCTTACCCCTCCCTACTCTACTGTTCCGCATTCACTGTTTAGGCGGCAGCAGATAACTCACGTGACTAATAACCTTTGTTTACTAGAGTTTTTAAGACGGAAATTTTTCTTATGAAATTGTGATTTCAAGAAGTGATTGGTTAATGATCATAATTTGTTGTTAAATATTAAAGTAACATATCTTTTGGATTCTTTTACGCCAAGGGTATTTGCAGGTTTTGTAATATCTATTCTAAGCTACAGTTAAAATGAAAAATGTCAGAATATCAAAATTTACTTTGGCGAATAAAATAACCAATAACGAGATGAACCCATGTCATTCCACTTCGAAATTTTAGTCATAAAAAACGGACAAATATTACCAAGGCATTACCTAACAAAAAGTGATGCTGGTATTTACTTTGGTAAAAAAATATATCTTTGTTCTTCCTCACTTTTATTTTCTGAAAAAAATAACAAAGGAAACCACCCTAAATTGTTCTATTACTATCAATATGAATGAATAACATATCAAGCCTGATCTTAAAAGAAATAGTCACCAGACATCTAACGGTTTACAAAGGCCTACTCGTCGAAACAAAAATTTTCGATAATGAAGTAGGTTATAAATAACACACTTTACAAAACTCCCACTAAAAAATGCGTGAACAATGAGGCATTAATTACTTTCTTTTGATATGAAGGCAATACTTCACAGGAAACGATTCTGCAAAAGAGAAAAACTTTACACTGCAAAAATGTCGTGGTTTTACACAGTGATCCATTTACTTATTGGTTATTTTCTGAGAAAAAATAAGAAGAGAGAGAGAGAGAGAGAGAGAGAGAGAGAGAGAGAGAGAGAGAGAGAGAGAGAGATCTTGGTAAACTGATAAAATGTCTCTTCAAAGAAAAGTAAAAACAAAACATAATTGTCAGGAAGGCTATCAGAGTTCAATAACCTGATATCCAATCCTTCAAAGGAAAGGCGAAATGAATCTCAGACATACACGCAAAAGTTACCTTTGTGGTAGTATTGGAAAATATAACGGAAAAATATCTGTATAAAGGCACATGAAGCAAATACAACATACTTTCCCTCTGTTGCAGAGGTTGAATATACAAGCATTAACTCAACTGTTATTTGAGTGGAATGGAATATATTGGTGTTAATTGCTTGTGAAGTAAGGCAAGCTGGAGGAAGAACAATCAATGAGAGGAAGAACAATATAATGATATATATATATATATATATATATATATATATATATATATATATATATATATATATATATATATATATATATATATATATATGTGTGTGTGTGTGTGTGTAAATATGTGTGTGTGTGTGTGTGTGTGTGTGTGTGTGTGTATATATGTATATATATATATATATATATATATATATATATATATATATATATATATATATATATATATATGTGTATGTGTGTGTGTGTATGTGATGTGGAAACCACTTCTAAGCAAACCCAAACCTCCAAACTGCCTTGCAATCCCAATGAATAAATTTTCGTACTGATACCTAACTGAGGAAAGGCATGAGAAACTCAGCCCCTATGTAAATTTCTCTCCATGCTCCCCTTTTTGGTGCATCTGTTTATCTTTCCTAAAGACCTGGTGACTGTGCGAATTACCTCTTTTCAGATAAAAGGTGAATGGAGACAAAGCCTGCCAAAAATCTGCCAGAAAAGTTGAGTCCCCATAAAAACTAGCAAACATGGGTTGCCTGAAGTCTCCAAGATTTGGAAGATTCCAACACAGAAAACAAGGTGACTGAACTGCCATCTTGCAATCCCAGTGACCTCTGGAAGGAGCAAGAAAATAAGCCCCCAAGGTCATATAAGGCAAGAAACAGCGGTCATCGGCCTCAGAAACCTTCCGGCGGCAGACAAACACACACATCCTCTTGCATTCTCCTTATTGAGCTAACCCCTCCATGTGGTCACCTTTCGACCACCCAGTCACATTACCTATGCATTCCCATTAAACTCATCCCTCCAGAACTGGTGAAATTCGACGAGGCCCCTCCATCGCTCCGTTATAAGGTAACGTCCTGACTAGAGGTTCTTTCCACAGTCACATATCTTTAATATTCCACTGCACCCCCATTTTCTTTTCTGAAGTGCGAGTTATCACAAAGACTTGACTCACTTAGCCCAGTGTGAATTTTAATGAAAGCGTATCATAACAAAATAGAGTTACTTGGCAACCTCTGTGCAACCCTCGATTAGCCCGAAATAATTATAATTATCCTTGTGTAACCGCTGGCATTATCTAAATTGCAGACAGTATATCGCCAGCTGTGGAAACATCTACTTGTCTTGTGTTTCTTGCAGTGAAAAGGCTACTGCAATCAATTCTTCAGTACCCTTTTCTAGAGAATTATTCATAGACTCTTCAATAACTGAACCAGTGATAGCATAACTAACCACCTGGCAGCCCCCTGTTGTATCTGCCTGTCATTCCCCAGTCTTCTGATTGACGTGTATAATTGTAAACATATTCCATTTAAAGTAAACCTAAGTGTTTATCTGCAACAGCTCCTTGTTGAAGTACGGCCTTCAGCCCAGCTGTTTTCTCTTTAGTATCCTACCTGACCTAGAAATTGCAGTCAGAATCTCAAGGTGTATTAGTAAGCCCCCTGTTCATGAGCTAGACCCCAAATTGGACCCCTGAACAAGGAATAAAGCAAGTAGGCCAGGTGAGAACCTAAATGTATATATATATATATATATATATATATATATATATATATATATATATATATATATATATATATATATATATATATATATAGGAATCATCAACACATATCACGTGTGGAACATAAATAAATTTCTGACTGACATATATATCGATACCCAGGTCTCTCAGGTGGAAAGCAAGGGCGTTATCCACTCGGCCATATAATATATATATATTGGAACCTGAGAGCAACTGCACTATATATATTACCTGGGCAAGCTAACTGCTTGCATACCAGCTATATACATCCCCAACTTCCCGACTCAGCAATGACCCATAGACAACATTTCATTCGAATTATCCCTTCTGATGAATAAGATAGATAATCATCAACACACAATCACGTATGGAACAGAAATAAATTTCTGACTCACATCATATCGAATAGGTCTCTCAGGTGGAAAGCAAGGGCGTTATCCACTCGGCCATACAAGTCTAAATATAAGTTGGAACCTGAGAGCAACTGCATATAATTACCTGGGCAAGCTAACTGCTTGCATACCAGCGATATTTTCCCACCTTCCCGACTCAGCAATGACCCAGTAGACAACATTTCATTCCAATTATCCTTCTGGTGAATAAGATATAAATCATCAATACACAATCACGTGTGGAACAGAAATAAATTTCTGACTCACATCAGGATCGAACCCATATCTCTCAGGTGGAAAGCAAGGGCGTTATCCACTCGACCATATAAGTCTAAATATAGTTGGAACCTGAGCTACTGGTCACTTTTACCTGGGCAAGCTAACTGCTTGCATACCAGCAATTTCCCCAACTTCCCGACTCAGAATTCTTCGACAACATTTCATTCGATATCCTTGTGACTGAATAAGATGAAATCATCAACACAAGAATCATTGTGGAACTTGAAATAGAATTTCTGACTCGCATAGGGATCGAACCCAGGTCTCTCAACCACAAGGAAAGGTCACGTTATCCGACTGACCATAGAAGTCTAAAAAAGTTGGAACCTGTCGACACGCAACTGCACCTGTCGTTTTCAGATTATTTGGGCAAGCTAATAGCTTGCATCCTCACCATCGAGCTATTGGGCAATCGTTTAACCAATTTTCAGGACATCCTTTATTTTTTGTTTTCTTTTATACTTCTCCATTTGAACTAAGATGAAATCATCAACACACAATCACGTGTGGAACTCAAATAAATTTCTGACTCACATTTCGATCGAACCCAGGTCTCTAGGTGGAAAGCAAGCTGCGTTATCCACTTTGTGGCCAACAAGTCTAAAATAATTTGGAAAAGAGCTTCTGTGTTGATGATTTCTATCTTATTCACTCAGAAGGATAATTAAAAAGAAATGTTGTTTATTCCCTCATAACAGTCAGGAAGTTGGACCTAAAACTCCATACTATGCACTGCAATGGTTAGTTCTGATGGATAATTCCTTGGGTGCAGTTGCTCTCAGGTTCCAACTTGTTTTAGACTTGTATGGCCGAGTGGGATAACGCCCTTGCTCTTCCACCTGAGAATGTGGCCAAAAATAATTTCTGATTATGAGTCAGAAATTTATTCCTGGATTCCACACGTGATTGTGGGTTGATGATTTCTATCTTATTCACTCTGAAGGGATAA
>NC_089747.1:64618639-64621139 GCF_040412425.1 Macrobrachium rosenbergii | reverse complement strand
AAACAGCTAAAATATCGTCAAAATACCTATACCACTTTAAAGGAGTATAAATGATATTAGGTATATATCGTTTTTCAAAGAATTCCATGTAATAAGTTTGAGAGGAGTGGGGATAAAGGGTTGCCCATTGCCATACCAAATATTTGTTGGTAAAATGCACCATTGAATATAAACTTACAATCACAAATGCACAACCTAGTGAGAGAAATTATATGACTTAAAGGTAGAGGTAATTCGTGATGGATTAATTCACTACTAAGATACTCTAAAATGGAATCTATAGGGACTTTAGTAAAAAGGGAACAAACATCAAAACTAACGAATCTATCAGTGGGGCAAAAAGTGATTTTGTTTAATTTATCAACTAAATCTAGATTATTATATACGTGAGAATCTGAGATAGTTCCAAGTAACGGAGACAAGAGTTTGGTAATATAATTTCGAAAGTTTATATGATATTGAGCCAACGTTACTGATAATAGGCCGCATAGGATTGTTTTCTTTGTGTGTTTATACTAATCCGTACAAGTAAGGTAACGAGGGAAATTTTACCGACAACTGACATATTAGTTCTTTTTCATCTTTAAGGATTTTTTTTCACTGTGCTGTTGAAACTTTTTATGACTTGATCAAGGGGATTTTTTGTTAGTTTTTTGTATGTCGTATCATCATCCAGTAGGGCTTGCATACTAGATATGTAGTCAACTTTATCTAAAATTACAATACTATTCGATTTATCAGCTTTTGTGATGTGGATTGTATTGTCTTTTTTAAGGTCGGTCAAACTTTTTTTATACCGAGCAGGGAAATTGCTTTCATGCCTAACATTCGCAGCTCCATAAATGATACCTTTAACTATATCAATATGATTTTAAGGGATATCACTATGTTTTTCAAATACACATAGGGACGACGCAATCGTTAAAGTCGAGGGTCTGTTATATACAAAGAAGGATAAACCATATCCGAGCGCACTCACAACATTTTCACTTATTTGTTTACTTGATAAATTTATAACACAGTCATTGCGTGCACTATTAGTCCAGTCACTGCTATCAATAAGATTTTTTAGTTTTCTGTCGAGTTTTCTTGTTAGGGCATCTGTAGTCCTACGAAGTTTTCCATAAATTTCTTGTCGCAGCGAGTCCTTCCAGTTATCCGGGATAGAATGATTAAATGAAATTCAGGCTTTTTTTAGTTCCTTAAATTTTTCTTTCTCCTCTTGCTTTGCGGCTGTTATGTGGCGGTTTAACATCATGGCACTGAATTCGTTGAATGGGTGATTGTCATATCTTCTTAAACGGCGTGGTAGGAAGGATTTAGGGAGCACTTGTTCAGACAGACACTTCTTCAGGAACTTGAGTTGAATTCTGGTCGAATGCGCAGCCGAAAGAGACTTGGAGAAGGTAGTGACTACACAGTTCAAAAGAGGAAACAGGATAGCAAAAGTAAACGTGGCCCTCATTATGTATAACTGAATCACGAAAATATGGAACGTGATGAATATATAAATAAAGATAACTGAATCACGAAAATATGGAACGTGATGAATATATAAATAAAGATAACTGAATCACGAAAATATGGAACGTGATGAATATATAAATAAAGATAACGGAATCACGAAAATATGGAACGTGATGAACACTAAGCTGTGTAGCATAACAGTGTCTTTGGTGGCGCATATTGAACAAACCAAAGATAAAGGCTATTTTATAATATGGTGGGATATATATATATATATATATATAGATATATATATATATATATATATATATATATATATATATATATATATATATATATATATATATATATATATATATATATACACACACACATACATACATATGTATGTATATATATATATATATATATATATATATATATATATATATATATATATATATATATATATATATATATATATACACATACATATATACACACATACATACATATGTATATATATATATATATATATATATATATATATATATATATATATATATATATATATATATATATATATATATATATATATATATATATATATATATATATATATATATATATATATATATATATATATATATATATATGATAGTGGTATTACAGTAAAATACATTCATATATATACATATATATATACAGATAGATAGATAGATAGATATATATATTATTATAAGTTACAAGAAGTCGTGCACAGCACGCCTCCTCCCCCCCCACCTAATTTACCCTTTGTTTATTGAGATCCGCATGGCCGATCGTATTTGACCTAGAAATCAGAGCCCGGTTATCAACATTCCGATCTGTCCTTCTTTTTACCTGGAACAGATATTGAGATGACACGGATAAAAATGGGCAAAGAGAAGAGACTTACTGCCACTCCCTTTAAGAAGCTTAGCCCAACTAAGCTTCTTAACGGCCTTTCTAAAGGCAAATTAAGCTGCATGAATTGTCTTACCTCTGCAGGAAACCTGGGAAGAGGCTGAACACC
>NC_089747.1:64591139-64613639 GCF_040412425.1 Macrobrachium rosenbergii | reverse complement strand
ACCCCACTGTCCACACCCAACTCCAGACTCGACTCCAATTCTACAGTCATCCTCAGAACGGACCATCCAAATGATTAGTGGGCCGTGTCATTTGTGTGATTGTCCCTCGTCAGTATTCGTCTGAGACCTGCTTCCCCTAAGTGAAGACCTTTCAGTCATGACAGTTTGCCATTAGAAGCGTTTATTGAGTGCCAGCATTCTACCTCTATCCTTGTGCCATTTTATCCAGTGCCATTGCCAATGTTCTGTATTCCAGTGTAAAGTGTCCATTTATTCCTCGAGTCGTTGGCACCATCAGTGCAGCCTTGAGTCATTGTATGTGTCATATTTTCCTTTACTGGTGTGTAATGTTAACTCTCTATTTCAGAGGGACTTTTCTGTGGACCCATCTTGGACTATGCCTTGCCATTATTCAAGACTCCAGTAGGAAGATCTTCAAGCATTGCAAGCCTCCTAATAAGTCATTTAACCATTTTCCTTTTATTCTTTTCTGTAAATATTATTACTTAATTTAACCAAAGTGTTTACGTAACATTCCCTCATGAAGTAGAGCCCTAAGCTCACTGAATCATCCCGATTTTTCTTTTTCTTTTTATGATATCCCTTAACGTAAAGTCAGATTTCCAAGGCCAAATTAAAGAAAGATCCGTTGCCGGCCTGTAAAGCATCTCACGAATCTAGAAATCCAGGAAAATACATATATATATATATATATATATATATATATATATATATATATATATATATATATATATATATATATATATATATATATATATATATATATATATATATATATATATATATATATATATATATATATATATATATATATATATATATATATATATATACATATTACTAAAAGGACCTCATTCAAACTGGATGGTATCTAATGGAGTTTTTTATTCAGAAAAGTTACAAGCTTTCTTAGACAAACAGTCCACATTCTCAAGTATCCGTGAATTAGATACCATCCAGTTTGAATGAGGTCATTTTAGTAATTCTACTAATGCACAGAACAATTGTGTATGTGATAAAGTTAATATATATGTTATCAGGTTATCTGATAACTATTATCCCCACACCCCCCATACAAGGACAGGAGAACTTACCTCGGGAACGGTTGGTATCTGGTAGCCGGTGCCGAGAAGTTCTCTCTCTCTCTCTCTCTCTCTCTCTCTCTCTCTCTCTCTCTCTCTCTCTCTCTCTCTCGCGGACTCAATACCTATTCTAAAATGCATGGTAATCAAACCCCAGTTACAAAAATAGACATTTAATAGGAATGCCCAACAATCCATCAATGTAAAATGAAAATAACCATATTAGTTATGGAAACCCCTTCAAAACATATCCCCCCAAAAAGTAAAAACCACCCTGTCAACATAAGAACATAATAACTGGGAGCTAATTCCCATTCCCACATCGACGTCCCCTAAAAGTTCCATAATAATATCAAGTCTCTTTCTAAGCAACTTCTAATAGTCATTGTCTTCAGTCCCTCTCATACGCCAAGATGACTTATGGCTCTCCATCCATTTCCTCACCATTTTCGAAACATCTGAAAATGCACAGAACTAACTGCCATTAGTAGAAACCAGATCACACTTAGTTCTCATCACAGAAATACGCATTGAAAAGGAATCTTAGGAATAATCATTAGGAGATAAACACTTGGAACAACCAGTCATTTGCTAAGTTCACCAAAACCGATACATAGAAATAAAGGCCGCTACAATGTTACTTAAAGTATTTTAGCACTCACCCTTTCGGCAAAAGGGAATTTCCGTTCCCAGAGTGTGTCCTAAACACCCCCAGCAGCTGTGGCTTCACACAACCCAATGAAATGCCTTTCACAAGAGTGCATTGCATCAAGCGCTTTCCACAATGTACGAACGAACATACACTTCATTGGGTACACCTAGAAAATCAGGCTCTAACCCATAAAACGTCTAGAAGCCCTCAAACTAGACCACTGATGAACGGAACTTTCCACTCATCCACGTGACTCTGCCATGTATTGAGGCCAAAGGTGACCGTACTCGAACTGCTGTATTAACAGATGCCCAAGTCATACCTGCCACCTGTAAGTTCGCTGAATACGGCAGCGTATGTCACAAGCCCGTGCACCAATTAACGTACACAAGTGCATACATACACACACACACACACACACACACACACACACACACACACACACACACACATATATATATATATATATATATATATATATATATATATATATATATATATATATATATATATATATATATATATATATATATATATATATATATATATATATATATATATATATATATATATATATATATATATATATATATATATATATATATATATATATATATATATATACATGCTTGTGTTTATGTATCATAATATAGGCGTTTACGTCGAGGCTCGTTAATAAAAAAAAATCATATCATCATTCAGAATCAAAACGAAGTATTTCGTGAAAAAATATTCAGTTAACAATTTAATGGCGTAATGAACTTTTTTTTTTTATCCTAAGCTTGATGTTTCAGCCTGTCTGTCCGTCTGTCTGTTTCCCCTTCCCTTGCTGCAGTATAGCGTGACCAGTGTATGGAATGAGCACTCAGTGCGGTAATGACTTATGTGCCTGTCACAAAGTTGCCGCACTAAAGTGTTTTATTTTTCAGCCATCGTCGCTTCCCTGAACATTCTTTCTCTTTAATAGCAGCAAGAGCATTTTGACAGTGCTTCTTTCTTTATGTACTATTATTGTGATATTTTTACCTCAAATTCTCCTATAAAAAATGTTATAGGTTCTTTTTAAAAACGACATTTTTAAATTTGGATTTTCATGAAACTTTTCGTACTCCATTTTGTTATCGTGAATGAATCGCAGTTATGTCAACTCCCGAATGAGCATACAAAAAGGATTCAATTAAAGACTTTAAACAGACTTAAGGGATCCAGTTGCATGTTTTTATCCGTGAATACGTAATTGACTCGATTTACAAGATACATTTACCATATAATGTATTTAATTGTCTGCCATAAAAAAAGTATTTCTCTTTACGTTTCACTCAGTGTTTGCAAAACACAAAAAGATTATATACACAGTTATCTGTTTCGGTTATGAATATTTGACAGATATTTATATTTACTCCGTTCGTAATTATCTGATTAAGAAATAATTCCACTCACTTATCAATCATTTGGAGGATATCCTTAAACCAGTCGGTATAAAAGATACCAGGAAACGTTTGCTTATGGATTTTCATCACTTCAAATATGTAAATATATGATGACAACATTTCCCTTTAGATTTTATGAAAAAACTAAATCTTTATTTTTCTCTATCACTCCTTAACCTCATGGCTTCAGACGAAGGATCTGCATCTGTCTTCCTTATTAGCATTTGCTATCGAACTACTAAGTCGGTGCAGGGACGAGATAGTAGGCGGGGGTTGGTTATTGGGGTTTTTTTGTAGGGGAGGAGGAATAGACTGTAGGCTATTTTTTTTTTTTTTTAACGTTAGTTTAACCAGACCACTGAGTTAATATCAACTCTCCTAGGGCTGGCCCGAAGGATTAGACAAGCTATTTAAACCCTAATAATTTAATTAAACCTAGCGACATATGTTTATCTAAGAACTAATTAAGTTAATTAGGAATATATTATAAATTATTCTATGAATCTTATATTTTATCGTATAAATGGTTAAATTTAAGGAATTTTAAAATATTAAAAAGTGAAAATTTGTAATTTTCTGACAGTATATCTTTAAAGGAATATCTTCTAAATAAAATGTCTCTTTGGATTCTATATTTTGGACATACCTTTAAAATATGCTTTACTGTTATTTGTATATTACATATTTCGCACATAGGTATAGGGGCATGGGGGTTACTCATCAGGTAACCATGTGTCAGTTTAGTGTGACCAATTCTTAGCCGTGTCAACATTACTGAAAACCTGCGGCAATTCTGATAGGATGATGGCCACGGGTCTACAGTTTCTTTATTTCTCTTAATTTATTGTTAAGACTGCTTTCCCCAGTTATTTTGCCATTTCTTCTTAATCACCGCTTTACTGTATCTAGTATAATCTTCTAATGGTAATAATTCTGCTGATATTGGCAGTGTTCTAGCCTCTTTTGCATAGGTGTCAGCTTTTTCATTGCCTTCTAATTGCTTAATCCTATATGGGATTAAGAGTTCTTGTCAAGTTTACGCTGGAACTACAACTTCGAAAATAATAGTGAGGCCAAGGAAAATTTGAGGCCGTAAAACATTAAATGCCATTTGCTAATATATATATATATATATATATATATATATATATATATATATATATATATATATATATATATATATATATATATATATATATATATATATATATATATATATATATATATAGTGTGTGTGTTCCTCATTGTGTAAACAGCCTTGAATTTGTCAAAGAATACCTCTGCGCCTTACTAAATTTTAAATCGTCAGATGCAGGATTAATCAAAAGGACAACCATAATTATAGTGTACAGTCTTTATACGCAAGTTGGTTACCAAGGGACACCTGAGGCCCACAGACCGACAGAAATAATTTTTGTTTACTTGGCCGGTGCCTATTGACTGCTAGGAAATGTGTCTTGTTGACACAGCGAATTGAGGCAAACAAGCCTTGAAAACATCGGAGCGCCCAGGCCAAAGGTATATACAAAACGAAAACCCTATAGCTCTGGGAACCTATACGTTTAACTGGACAAATGTTTACTGTCCAGTCAGGAATATTTATCATTTTTTTTTTTTTGAGGGGCGCTTGGGGCACAGGAGGTAGACAAAAACAAAAAAATATTGTTTAATTTTATCAAAATTATAGAAAAACGTAAAATAGAATGATTCTTAGAAAGGGAACCGTATATTATATTATTATTTGGGGAGTATGGGATTGACTGATGCTATGGTTTTTATACACTGTCGGCTAAGTAATTCTTTCCCAATATGCAGTGATTACACCAGATCTGTGTGCATGTAGTATCTGTGATATTGTGTCCGTATTTCATTAGTTTATAAAAGAGTTTCAAAAAGTTTACTACGTGCTGTGTCTGTGACTAAACATTTCAAATGTTGTGTATAAATGCAATTAATCCAGGTTATATTGATATATACAAAAGTACTTCCAATATTTTTGAGTTAACAAAAACAAGTATGCGGCAATTTTTTCGCTTGCATTTGCTCCATATCTCTTATGGATTTTATTATATTTGAACTTGTGTAGAAAGTGAAAATACTAGTTTTCTTTTGCACCAATTTGCACTTCGAGCTTTTGTGGGCAATAATAACTGAAGCGCTACCTATCATGACGCCATTCAACCAACGATTCTGAGTAAGGAACGCCATAAGGCGAACAGAGTTGCCAACGAGTACTTCATCATCTTAATACATGGTGCTTTCAACGGGTTTGGGGCAAATCCCAGCCTAAAAAGTTGGGTTGCTATGAGTTTTGGATATTAAAGCTGTTCGAAGGGTTTGCTTGGGGTAGGGCAGGAAAATATCTAGAAACTGTAAATTAGGAAAGCCATGGAGCCATTGCATAAGGAAATCTTTACTGCTGGTACTACAATTACCACATTTTAATATATATCACTGAAAACCTTGTTTCCAATATAACAAATGACAGCGAAATTTCGGAGTCAATATCTGTTAATTTTTTTAAATACTTTAAACCTAAATGGGTAGCTGTACAAAGGAGCAAGATTACGTTTACTAAAAAATATGTTGACTGGTTGAATAATATCGCATATGAGCGGAAAGAAAGTGCTCATGCACTAAGTCCTTTGAGATTTCCAGTGGAAAAAACAAAGAAGCGTAAATCAGAACAGCTACTTTTTACTTCGCCGGGAAGAATGTTTTATGCTACCTTTAAGGTTTTAAAAACAATAGGGTACAGAAATTTAGCTGAACAACTTTCAAATATATAACTGAAAAAATTTTGGTAAAAAAAATTAATACCCTCCCGAAGAAGCACTGGCGCAGGTTGATTGTTCACTAAACAAGAGCTGTTATCAGTTCGTAAGGTATGGAGCTACTGAAAGAAATAGCCAACTTTATCCAACCTATAATTTAATCAGGGAAGCGAAAGAAGCGTGCTTGCCAGCACCTGTTTCTGAATGGAGAATTTCAGATGATAATGCAGAAATAGATTTCCAGGCTTTGTCTGAACACACAGTTAAAAGAATTATGAAAATCGCCTATTTTGAAAAGCTCGAAAACTTAGCAGTTGATAAGTTATACCTGGAGTGTAAGGTTAGTTTTGATGGAACATCGGGACAAAGTATTTACAAGCAAAGTCTCTTGGCTAATGTTGAAAGAAATCTTGCAGCAGAAAATAGTCTTTTTATAACAAGCATGGTTCCTCTTGAGTTAAATGTAACTGTAAAGAATCCTGAAAACAAGGTTGTCATCTGGAAAAACACAAAACCATCATCACTACTCTTCTGTCGACCAATTAGATTCAAGTTTTCGAAAGAAACTAGACAAGTGTTAGTTGATGAAGAACAGTTCATAGATAATTGTATTTCAAACTTACGACCTACTGAAATATTCAATAATTTATTAGTTCACCACAATGTAAGTTTAACCAAGATTGATGGAAAAGTGGCAACAGCACTATCAATAGTTACAAATTCGACGCAGTGTTGTTCTATATGTGGAGACTCCCCTAAAATCCTAAATAACATCGAAGAAGCGAAACCCGTCTTTTAAGTCAAGAATCATTAAATCATGGTTTGTCTACCCTTCATGCATTGATTAGTTGCATGGAATGCTTCCTACATATATCTTACAAAACTGGTATACTGAAATGGCAAGCACGTACTTCTGAAGGAAAAGAGTTAGTAAATAAGAGGAAGAAATTGATTCAAAAAAGGTTTCGTGATGAAGTAGGTTTAGTAATTGATATGCCAAAACCATCTGGTTTTGGTACATCTAATGATGGAAATACTCCTTGCAAGTTTTTCAAAAATGCAGAAATTGCATCCCAAATTACTGGCCTTGATCAATTCTTTGTTTACAAACTTTATGTGATTTTATCATCATTGTTATCTGGCCTTGATATAGATGCAGATAAATTTGAAAGGTTTTGCTTGAACACTGCCAAATTTTATGTACCGAAATATAACTGGTTCTACACGCCCCAAAGCTTGCGTCGTTATTAATGCATGGTGCTTCAGTGCTAAGCAACTTCAATTACCAACTGGCATATTATCTGAGGAGGCACAAGAAGCAAAGAATAAAGAATTCAAGAAGTTTATGGAATCTTTGACAAGGAAAACTTCACGAATAAAGATAAATGAAGATTTAATGAGAAGATTACTTTGTTCATCTGATCCCTTGATAAGTTTCCTAAGAAAAGTAGACGGACCTGCAAAAACTGAGCTACCTGAGGAAAGCAAAAATTTAATCGTCCAAAATACTCTTTGATTTGTATCATGTAGTCTTAATGCGAGTTAAAGTTCCTTGTCATTTTAGATTTTTTGGAATGAACCAAATGCTTTTATTTCTATTTTCATATTACTACAGCAGAGTAGTAAAACCAAAATGTTATTCTTTACTTTCATTAAAATGAATTATATTGTAAAAAGCTTTAAAGACGCAGCATTTGATAGCAATACTCTTATTTTTTTACATTTTTATTATCTTTTCTGCATTGAATAAAGGTATCATATATAATGGTTACATGTATATAGTTCTAACTATATTCTCCCTAATACACAAAAACTGGTCAAACATGTCACTCATATTATTAAATATTCTTGTAAATACAATACTCTAAACGTTTATAAACGAAAATGATAAATAATGATTGGATGTGAAAGCGAGAAATAATTTTGTCAAAAAAATGGCTGTTCTGTCCCACTGTGGAGTGGGGGGGGGGGGGGGGGGACGGCGGCAAGGACGTTAATGTATAGTCTTTTTATTCCTGGTAAGTAGGTAAATAGTTCCATTATGCATCCAATACTCTAGAAGGAATTATTGTTGTATTTATAAAAAACGGGGGGCGGGGGGTGGCGACAGTTGAATTCACTTGGCAAATGGAAAGTTACTGATCATATGATTAAATGGTAAATCTACCATACATTAGAACAAAATGTACTGAATATTTGTCTTTACTGTGCATGGGAAAACAAAACTGAATTATATCAACAAATTATTATTATTATTATTATTATTATTATTATTATTATTATTATTATTATTATTATTATTATTATTATTATTATTTTAGCATCCTATTATTATGATCTTAATGTACAAATATATTTTTCCCGCATGTACTTCCCATTCGTTTTAAATGAAATTGCTGGAATTTTTGTTTTATTTATGATATTGCGAGTTGATTAGCTGATATCAGGGCCAGAGGAACTTGGTTCTCCAAAATTAATGGTCGGCCCGCATCATGAAGCATTCCTTTATATCAGATGAATCAGAGATGAGTCGAAACTTTTTCTTTATCTTTTTACCGATTTTAATATATATATATATATATATATATATATATATATATATATATATATATATATATATATATATATATATATATATATATATATATATATATATATATATATATATATATATACTATACTATATATGTTTATACTAGCTGACAACCCAGTGCTTCCCAGGAAAAACTCTGAATGACAGTCTTTGTGTAGGGGAGGGAAAAGGAAAAGGGAACGGGGAGGGGAGGAAGGGGAGGAGAGGGGAGTGGGAAGGGAGGGAAGAGGGGAGAGAAGACTAAGATATCACATATTTGCACAACTCTTACCTTTTTTAACATTTAAACAACACAAAACTTTGCCGCTTTAATTATCTACAGGCGAACTCTTTAACATCCATGACCAAATGACGGTAGATTATATTCCAGCTTTTTCAGTTTGCTCCCTGTGGGAACTTCATCAGTTGAAAATTACACGATGCTCTCCAAGGCAGTCAGTATTTAAAAATGGAAAAAATACATCTATCTCTCTCTCTCTCTCTCTCTCTCTCTCTCTCTCTCTCTCTCTCTCTCTCTCTCTCTCTCTCTCAGAGGGACAACATCAATCATCGAAGCCTTTAAGATTTCAAAACCTATATGTTCAAACACCTTTGATCCACGGAGTTCAAAGCAATACAATATTAATTTTCTGCCATTGGGCCAACTACTCTCGATCTTTGGTAACCTACTGCAATATGAATCTACCACTTCGCCTGTGGGTGAATGTTACGAAAGTTAATGGAAGGAGATTAAGTCAATAATCTACGGAACATCGAAAATAAATAATTTACAAAAGTTTAATGATGCCAGTGATAACGAGAGGAGGTACTACCCGAAGAGAACCGATAAAATAAATTTTACTTTTTTAATGGTTTTTCTTTATATATAGTTCAGGTGGGTAGATATCAGTCTATTTAACCTCTCATGAACTTTAACTTACACGTGTCTTTCCTAATCATTCTGCAAAATCAAAATTCTCTCTCTCTCTCTCTCTCTCTCTCTCTCTCTCTCTCTCTCTCTCTCTCTCTCTACTGCTCTTTTTTCCTGTGTCCGTCTATTTCCCTTTACTTTTTGGTTTCTTTCATATTTTTATACAAATGTAAAAAAAAAACATATGAAAGTGACAAAAATAAAAAAAAAAGCAAAAAAAACAAAGCAATTCACAAGGAGCATTGTACTGTAAGGAAATCCAGAGGGTAAGTGTCGCTTAAATTAGTACCATTTTAGTTAGTGATAAGTTACCGGCATCATCATAAGCATCGAATTCAACGCGGAAATATTGTAGACAGAAACAAATGAAGTGACGTTCTTTATATTTTCTTTTACAATCCCGAAAAGCTAATGTGAGAAAAGTCAAGAAAAAAAAAACAATGGGAAGTAACCTACTACAGAAGGGCAAAAAAAAAAAAAAAAATAATAAATAATAAATAAAAAATTACATTAGCAGTTTTGAGGATATGTAAATAAAGTGCTAATTAGCTTGTCAACTGTTCAAGATAGCTGTTGTTCGATTACAGTGAAGGCGGAATACTTTTTTTTCGTGCTTCTCCTTGAGAAGCTACTATCCTATTTCAAAGGAATTGGAACCTTTTCATTTATTTGCTGATGATATATGAAAGGCTTCATAGTGTCCATATTCACAGATCATTAATGATAATTTTTTATGTACATGTAAAGTTTCCTCTCAAATAAATCTTTTATTTTTTACGTGATAATAGGTAATGGTAAAAGATTATTTACCCCTAACTAACCAGGACTTTAAGGCCAACGCAAGTTAGAAAATGGGACGTTAATTATCTTTAAAAGTAAGACACATTATCTGAAAATATTCAAATTTTTACATTACCAAAGAGATAATAATTTTGATAAAAGGTCTGGCCTTCAGAATTGATTAATATCAAATACGAGATTGGGCTACTGTAAAGTCAACATTAAGATGCGCTCTTAATCTTCGTTCATTATTAAATTTCTCTTCATTTCCAGAAAACAAATTACATCTTACGATATACAGGTACTTTTTAGGCAAATATGACAACAGACGAATCAGATTTGTTCTTCTGATGAAAATAAAAGACCAACTAATGCATATATAACAGTCATGAGGTGACCTTTGAAAGTCTTTGAACAGTGTGATATGATGATCTGGCAGGGCACTTTCGCTGTAGGGGCGATGGTGCCAGTGGCGAGGAATGTCTGACATAATATGCATTTGGGATCTGACGAATGCGTTTTAAGCGCATAGAAACAATGTGTGTTCGTTCGGTCACTGAGCTAATGCACCGGAAATGCCCAGATTCCGGGGAAGGTATGTGTTTGTGTGTGTATGCATGTGCGTTTCCCCATGATATATGACGGGAGAAACTTTGACTCTCGAGAGAGACTACCTCGAGCGGCAGTAGCGGATATGTACTTTAACCTGGTGTAGTGATCAAAGAACCCACCAGTGTGTAGTACGTTATTTATGGACATAGATTTTAGAAGAAAAACCCCCGGTTGAAAAGCAGTGAACCTGATTCATGCCTACATAATGAACTTGCCTAATTTTCTGTTTGAACATTAATGTACATTCACAATTGCAGGTTTTAATATAATGATATTTCTTTCTACAGGAAACTTGAACATTGTCCTGAAGGGACAATTAGTGGTAAATGGTGTTATTACTTTTACAGACTATATGACATGTATTGTGGTCGTTACGACTTTATTATATTGTTTGATGACGAGCGGGTCTTCGATTATTATTGTTTGGCATAAAATAATGTCTATGCTTGTTTGGGGAACAGTATTCCCTCAAGTAATGTGTTCCTTTGATAGGGAGTGTGAGTCACTCCATTTCTTGATGGTAGTTTTTGCAGAGTTACTTTCGTTAAATTTGCCAATAAAGCCTAGTTTTTCTATATCAGTGTCTCATTCCTGCAGGCCTTTGTATAAAGATAGGTTTATAGGGAATCTTATGACGAAAAGAGAAGGGATCTGCTGACCCAGGTAAGGCCACAGATACCAGGAACATCTCTAGGAAGGTGAGGTGTTAAATTCTTTTCTTAAAACAGATACATCAATATAAAGACGGCCCTCGAACCCGGGCGGTTAACACATATATAAGCCACCTTAATTCTGACGACTTTTATCAATATAATTCCAAAGAAATCCGTTTGTTAGTTCCATGAACGATAGTTACATAAAAAAGAAAATAAAATACTATGAATTCACTTTAATAGCAAAGCCTTCCTCCTACAGTTTCCTGCAAACATAATCTATACAATAATGCATTTATGAACTTATTACCTAAATTTATTACAAGATAAGTAAATGAAGGTACTAAAATGTGTAATTTCAATGAATGAATCCTAAACACTTTTCTAAATCCATTATTGCGAAGTCCAGAAAAGCACACTCACTCAAGCAAAAACCGACTTGGTATATATATATATATATATATATATATATATATATATATATATATATATATATATATATATATATATATATATATGTATATATATGTATGTATATATATGTGTATGTATATATATATATATATATATATATATATATATATATATATATATATATATATATAAAATGTATGTATTTGTGTGCCTGTGTACGTATATATGCACATATGTATGTATGCATGTTTGTATATATGTATTACTTAACTGTTCTTCGTTTCAGCCTTAAACACAAAACATATCAGACTTCTCAGCCATCCTCAATGTAGAGGCTTCCTGATAAAAAATGCACTTACCGAAACGCCATTGTATGTGTCAGTACTACGACAATATCAATAATAGCTTTCTGATACAAGCGAAGTCTTCGGGGAATATTCTGATAGTATACCTTCTACGAAATATTCAGCCGAGCTGAGCAACACGAAGGAATATGACTATTATTTTATTCATCCAAAGGTGAAGTCCGACGAAAGTACTGAACGCTGAGCTACAGCGGAAAGGAACAAAATCTTTCAACATGTGATGATACTTTGAAAATGTCTGTTATCTGTCATACTTACTGTATATCAGAAGTATCTCTATAAGGATGTATTTATAATTTTATATGTAAATCTAACCCACCCCATATTACGTCGAACATAATAGATCTTAATATTCGGCTGAGAGTAAAGATCGAAGTTTAAGTTTCTTTCGTATGAACCAACAGGAATACACACACTCCAACACACACACACACACACACACACACACACATATATATATATATATATATATATATATATATATATATATATATATATATATATATATATATATATGTGTGTGTGTGTGTGTGTATGTGTGTGTGTTGTGTGTGTGTGTATAATTGTTATTTTGATGTTAAACAATAGCCCATATAAAGCAATATACAATAACAGTAGTGATCGAATTACTAAAAATTATCGAAGTATAGGCAAGTACACTAGATTGACCTATAATTCATGACTATGAGGACCATAGGAAATTGCTGGTGATAAATCCCAGAATATGTATTAGAGAATCATCCAGATGCGGAGAACATGGAATAATAATTTTATCCAGCCGTATATAGGTCAGGGAAAAGGTCATAAATTTGCCCAACAATATTGGACCTTCGAATAGAAGATTAAAAAGGAGACAAGAACCAGGATATACAGTAGATGTTGACTATTTGGTGTTTCGTTTTTATTATTCCGACATTTCCATTGCAGTTTTCTTTGCGATCTTGAATATTTTTAATTCACCGTCTTAATACCCCTTGGTATTCAAATAGTTTGGAATCAACGTGGACACCAATTTCTTTATCAACTGAATGGATTATATAGACGGAAATAATAGAAATGATTGAATATCGTGGTACTGTAGAAGAGAGAGAAGTTAATGATTTATAACCGGACACTATCTCATGATAATATACTCACCATTGTATCCGAATTTCTCTTGAAATTTAAATGCTTCTTACCGTCAATATTCAGTTATAGAAAGATCAGTCACTTGTACATCTTTTTTCTTTGAGAGTGGCACAGTCCCATTTACTACACACCCAAAGAAATTATTACTAGAAAAATGAATCAGTAATATTGAAGCTTCATTTCAGATAAACTATAATCACATAAGAAATATATTAACAAATGAGTAAGAATAATTCAGTAATGATATTTGGATGAACTCGGATTACCCTTCCTCCTTGAAGTCTTCATTTCAGTATAAAATCTTATGGAAACTTTTTTTCGCTTTTTTAGCTCAACAAAGAGAAAAATTCCTTCTTCGTCATTTAAAAGTGTAAATTAATCGTGAAATCTTTATATTGGAATCGGAATATATCCGACACCCGGGGTGTTTATTTTCAAAACTTAATGTGCTTGGAAGTTTTGCAATATTGGGCCTCCAAGAACGCTTCGGAAATTGCTCCTGTTTCCGAATAAATCTGGCTCATAATAGTTTACAAAGGTAAATGACTCTGAATGCAGTTGAATCTTAGACCTTAACATACCAGCCAAATATGATTTCCAAAATTTTTTTCTGGTCCTAATTCCATGAATTTAAGAAGTGTCCCTCTATGAACTGTTATTAGCATTGTCACAAACTCGAATTCCCTATAAAACAAAGGGTTTAGTGCTCTACTTGGACTTTCATCCGTATGTCTGTCAATCAAACATAAAGAATAAGTGCCGTAAACAAAAGCAGTTGAAATGTATTATGCATCCGTCTGTCCTTAATGTTTGGTTTCATGGATGCTTGAATAATAAGGGTCAAATAAAGAGAAGTGAATATTCTAAATATTGATGGTTTTATTCCCCACAAGACTCAAAAATAGGAACATCAAGCACTTAGGAATTACGAAGGACATTAGAAAGTTGATCCAAAAACAAATGATTTTTTATTGCAATATGCATGGAACATTTACATATTTTAAATTAAGTCCTTTCCCCAAATTATATTTCTTAAAAGGGCCCATTTAATAACTGGCGCATACTTGTTCGATGCATATAAATTGATTTCCCCCGTTGAATTCGAAGTTATACCAGAAGGCAATATAAATTTATGAACGAGTTTCACTGGATAAATTAGCGAGATTTTGGCGTGATAACAGATGATGATGTTTTTCGCTAGATTCTCTCTTTCTCTCTTTCTATAAATCTGCATGTGAAAACTCTTACGGATAGTCAATAGACTAATAAACCCACGAGGGATCCAAAGGAAAATCAGCCTACAGAAAAAGATCAGTTATTGGAAGAGGTGATAAATGAATAAATCTGATAAAGAGAAAATAAAACCGATGCACCTGAAGTTCAGACGTCAGCAGAGAGCATGACTGAATTTGCCTCTCGACATAAAAATAATTCACTTACTGATTTTCATACAACCAGCTCATAAGTCTAGTTTGGGTTTAAAATTCCTTTTGGTATGAGGATGCCGAGTTCAGACGGATAAAGTTTTATGGAAACCTTTTAAGGCAGAGAAAGACTCGTTCTTAGGCAGAGCTCAATCTGATACGGTTGCCTGTCATTAAGATTTACGAAGCCACAGGCATATGCAATAGAAATCTTCCATACAAATAAATAAATACATATATGCATTGCTTGAAAAACTGGTTTCTAAGGTGAATATAAAATTAACCACTTCAAGTACCGTTGATGTTCCTGAATGCAAAATGCTCGTTACTTAAAGGAGGGGTGTAATGATTATCAGAAATTCAAGTTTTGCGATGATATTAAAAAAAGAAGGGAAAACCACCAAATAATATAAAAATGTATCCAATAACATTTAGAAAATAACAACATTACAGAGAACGCCGAAAAGATCAGGTTTCAAACGGGTCTGCACATTTTCTTATTTTTCCCAACTAGAATACCCTTAATAAAATACACTGAGGCAAAGTTCACAAATAAGACCCGATTCTTTAAGCCCATACAAAATGAAAATAAAATCATTAGTTTCAAGTTACGGCCATCAATCATAGTCCCAGTAGCAAACAAAAGTAACTGCCGACGATGAATGAAATAAAAAAAAAATATATAAAAGTAAACATGCGGGAAATGTACTTTTAAACCTAGCTTCCTGATCGTAATATTCTAGGTGATTCCTTAATTAGCCAACACACATCACGCCAGTAGCATCAGTCAACTTAAATTACATTTTGGTTCGACAACATTAGATTACCAAAAACCTTCATGGTTCTTTAACGTGGACTGGGAGAATCTGTTTCTTAAACTTAGCATCAATGCCACATTTATCAATTGATTATCAAACTTTTTGATATGATGTCGACTTTTGATGACACGCAATGACGCCCTCACAATTCATTTAAAGCTGCAGAACAGGTGAAACTACACCTGAGAAAAGAAGGTCATTAACCTGGGCCGCCTGCCTTTGCTTGTCTTTCAGACGAATTGGGATCTTGCAGCTACTGCCTGGCTTCACTGGACTTGACTATAAGTGACGAATGACGTTATGAGATGCTCTTCTTGCTTGGCATCGTAGCCTCTAATGGAGCCTGCTTTACCTTTAATGCGAGTGTTCCTTTTGAATTCGGTGGGGCAAAAGTTGGGTAACGTTGTATTTTGGTACTTAGGGTGTTTTTTTTTTATGCATTAAGTTTCAAAAGTGGAATGTTTTCATGCCAACTTTTATCCATCTATGTACTGTTGTTGTTGTTACAATGAACCATGTAACCATATAACATATATATATATATATATATATATATATATATATATATATATATATATATATATATATATATATATACGTGTGTGTGTGTCAGTGTGTACATAAACCGTTTCAGCAAAGCAACAGTATCATTATTGTAAAAAGATATAAGATTTACATAAAAAAAAAAAGATATGTAAGATACCTGGCATAGCAAATAACAGAGTTTGAAGAGCTGCACATAACTACAACATTCATTACAGCAGAAAAGAAAAAACATGCATATCCAATTACTCGGGAGAGCATGTGTGTCATTTTCTAACGTAACAAAACAGGAAGCCTTTTTCTTTGAAATTGAATTAACAATGATGATCTAAATTCAGTTGTTCCCATATTTCTCCTGCAACATCCATCGTGTATTGACAGGCATCATATTAGAAGTTTGAAAAGAATGCAACTTTTGCAGTGTATTCTATATGATATCTTACGAATACTTGTTCGATGCATATAAATTAACATAAATAATAAATGGAAGCTGCCGGTGAATGCAATATAAATTCAGGAAAGAGTATTAACGAAAGAAAACGAAAATAATCTAATCTATTAATGGGTTACAGTGACTATCTCATACAGATTGCAAAGAAATTATTCATCGCGCCCATTATACTTGTAACTTGCGTCACAACATTAATATCTCAGTTAGTTTAAACTTATTAAGATAAAAGGGGCATTTAACTTAACAATGTTTATTGCAAGAATTATATTTTATTCTGTAATACACACACACACACACACACACACACACACACACACACACACACACATATATATATATATATATATATATATATATATATATATATATATATATATATATATATATATATATATATATATATATATATATATCTATATATATATATATATATTCCAGCTCTAATAAATATATCTGGAAACGACAGGTATATGTATGTACGAGAGGTATAGACAGGTCGGCAACGTGACCTCCTGTGAAAATGGAATTCGGGTTCGCTTCCCGCGACCGGCGTTCACAGGCTCTTCAATTTCTTTCGTTTGGATATATTCGGCTTCGTAGTTCCAAGCATATCCAAAAAAGCGCAAAGAATTCGAGAAGTTAAAGAGGGCATTGTGGCTATTAGAATTATATATGTGTCTGGTAAAAGTGACCAGTAGATTCTACATATATATATATATATATATATATATATATATATATATATATATATATATATATATATATATATATATATATATATATATATATATATATATATATATATATATATATATATATATATATACCTATATACATTACTGTACATATAAGAAGAAGAGCTCGCTGAGAAAGGGAAGGAAGGATCGCACGACCGTTGACCTTTCGTCTTATTTTATTTCAAGACCTGACCACAGTACGAGTTACTGTGATCAGGTCTTGAAAGAAAGACGAAAGGTCAGGGCCTACGATCTTTTCCTGCACCTTTCCTGCATAGCCCTTCTCATATTTATATATCACGGGACCATTGTGGTATTGGATATATATATATATATATACAGTATATATATATATATATATATATATATATATATATATATATATATATATATATATATATATATATATACATACATATATATATACACACACACACACACACACACATATATATATATATATATATATATATATATATATATATATATATATATATATATATATATATATATATATGTGTGTATGTGTTTATATTTACACACATATATACTTACATAATATGTATATATATATATATATATATATATATATATATATATATATATATATATATATATATATATATATATATATATATATATATATATATATATATATATATCATTCCATGTAAGAGATAATGCCATTCAAATAACGATGCGTTTCTCCTGTGTAAGAGTATAAGAGGCATTTGACTCTGGGTTCAAAGTAATAGCTTCAATTTATCATATGACATTCCCTTGAGACAATGCCATCGCGGTTTTCGAGATGGGCACTTTCCCAGGCGATGTGAAGGGAACATATAGGTTTTAGTCAAAGAGATTAATAACACTGATAGTGCAGAGAGAGAGAGAGAGAGAGAGAGAGAGAGAGAGAGAGAGAGAGAGAGAGAGAGAGAGAGAGACTTTAGAGTTAGTGGTAAATAAATAATGGCCTGCTCAAAATAGATTCTTGACACTCGCAAAGTTTTTGTTACTAATAGTGTTGTCATAAAAAGTTTTCCTTTACTTTCAGGTAGGAAGGTAAATAATTTACTTTTCTTCAGCAGCTCCCAACAATACTAGTTTCTGGAAACACACATCAAGGGTGTTTTATACTCCGACGTGAAAGCAAACGTTACTAACGCCCTATAAATGGGACTTCTGATCTGATATACTTGGGGCTAAGAGGATTTTACGTTTACTACAATAACACTTTACAACACTTGCAACCTGTTTCGTTCTGAACTGAAAAAATATAAGGAAATTATTTTTGTTTAGCAGTTTTATGGTAAATTTAAGGCATTAAATGACTGTATTCTGTTGATTAGTAATTAACTACAGATACTGAATTCTGCAGCGAGATATCCTTATGACCTGAATGCCAGCTTGCCCCGAAATAGATAGGTATTTATTTTTCCTTATTTACAAATTACATTGATGTTCAAGTAATCAGTAAAAGGTATGGATTCTAGAGCACCAGATGGCACAAAAGCATAAAATGTAATAGTATGAAAAATAATATTGTTGATTAATCATACAAAAAAAATGACTGATATCAAACTTTGAAACATACTAAAATTACCCCTGATTTTAAAGATATTTTAACTCGTGAGCCTCAGAGTAAATTCCCGCTTTTAGTTCATTACTGACTTGCGTCATCCTGAAAGCCTTGCCCGGGAGGATGGCAGGATAAAAAATATTAGCCATGCATGGCGAAATCCATTTTTCAAGGATCTTCATCTCTGGTGCTTGGGAAATCTAAATGGCTTTCTTCACGAAACTTTTTTTTACAAACGAGACGTTCCAGAATTATTTTGTTGCCGGATATTCTTAAATGAAATATTAATAAAATTTTTTGTTGATTAGATGTTGGCTTAATTTTTACGAAATTACTTTGTTATCTGCAAATGGTAACATTGACATCTCATTTTTTAAAATTTATTATCGATTCCAGTAAGGGCTTACTCTGTGTATATATATATATATATATATATATATATATATATATATATATATATATATATATATATATATATATATATATATATATATATATACCAGAAAAAACTAAATACTATTCCCACTGGCAACAAAATCCTGTCCAGGAGTAATTCCCATTTACTCATTTCTCGGCGCAGAAAAAGAAATCGTTATTATTTATCTCTGTTTCCAGTAATTCGTGATACACTTTTATGGTCAGGTTAATGGCATACAGGAATGCTATTCTTTTCAACGAAGATTTGCCTCAATGAGGACCTTCTTCTAAGAAATAATAATAATAATAATAATAATAATAATAATAATAATAATAATAATAATAATAATAATAATAATAAAATTGTGGAAAAATGCATTATCTCTGCTGCAAACTATATTGCTCTGATGATTCTGATAATTCTGATGAGATGCATATAAGCAAAGAAATTTTCTCACCGAATAATAATAATAATAATAATAATAATAATAATAATAATAATAATAATAATAATACTAAAATTGTGGAAAAATGCATTATCTCTGCTGCAAACTATATTGCTCTGATGATTCTGGTAATTCTGATGAGATGCATATAAGCGAAATTTTCTCATCGAATAATAATAATAATAATAATAATAATAATAATAATAATAATAATAATAATAATAATAATAATAATACTAAAATTGTGGAAAAATGCATTATCTCTGCTGCAAACTATATTGCTCTGATGATTCTGGTAATGCTGATGAGATGCATATAAGCGAAATTCTCTCACCGAATAATAATAATAATAATAATAATAATAATAATAATAATAATAATAATAATAATAATAATAATAATAATAAATTTAGCATCTTTATTGCAAACAAGGCATTAAGCTGATGAAGACTTTTTTCAAAATTAAAAGTTTTTAGGAAAATGAAGTAAACTCACTGCGAATTATATTACGATTATGAAGCTATTTTATTTAATGAAATATTTACAAAAGATGATTTCCCCTCTAATAATAATAATAATAATAATAATAATAATAATAATAATAATAATAATAATAATAATAATAATAATAATAATAATAATAATAATAACAGAATTGGTAAAAAAATGCAATATCTTTACTACAAATTATATTGCGATAATAAAAATAATTTTTATCGAAAAATAAATGCGGCCTACTTCTTAATAATAATAATAATAATAATAATAATAATAATAATAATAATAATAATAATAATAATATTAATAATAATAATAATAATAATAATGAAATGCAGTACCCTCACTGCAAATTATATAATAATAATATACTAGTATTATAATGAAACATTTAAAATAGTTTGCATTCCTCTTAATAATAATAATAATAATAATAATAATAATAATAATAATAATAATAATAATAATAATAATAATAATAATAATAAATTTTCTGGAGGGAAAGGGAAAATATCTCATTGTCTTATGAGCAAACAATAAAGATATCTAAAGCGATGAATAAATTTTTCAACCAATTTCTTTGTCGTTTCCTTTCTCTTATATTTCCTCTCTTTCTCGTATCTTCAGACGTTTATCTACAGAGATGGTAGCTGAGATAAAAAATAAGAAAATAGAAATGACAAGGACAATGTATTCACCAAGGAACGAAATAACATCAGTTACATAAAGGAGGAAAGAAGATGATCAGGAATAATACAATCCAGTTGTGGTTCTATAGATTTGGAATTAAGTGAAAGACTAAAAAAGCTAAATCAAATGATATACAGGCAAGTAGATTTGGATATCTAATAGATTGATGCTGATATTCCATCTTTTCAAAATCAACACACAATCACGTGTGGAACAGAAATAAATTTCTGACTCGCATCAGGATAGAGCACAGGTCTTTCATTTGAAAGGCAAGGGTGCTGTTCACTGGGCCATACAAGTCATGAAAGAATTTGTAACCTGAGCGCCACTGCATACAAGGAATTACCTGGGCAAGCTAACTGCTTGCAAACCAGCGCGTTTTCCCCAACTCCCCGACTCAGCAATGACCCAGTTGACAGCATTTCATTCGAATTATCCCATCTGAGTGAATAAGGTAGAAATAATCAACGCAAAAGCAAGTGTGGAACAGAAATAAATTTCTGAATCACATCAGGATCGAATCCAGGTCTTTCAATTGAAAGGCAAAGGCGCTGCCCACTATGCCATACAAGTCATAAAAGAAGTTGGAACCTGAGCACCACTGAGTCAGAAATTTATTTCTGTTCCACACGTGATGGTGTGTTAATTATTTCTATCTTATTCACTCAGAAGGGATAATTCAATGATACACACACACACACACACACACACACACACACACACACACACACATATATATATATATATATATATATATATATATATATATATATATATATATATATATATATATATATATACATCATCATTACCATGCTTTATCATTACCATTACTATTATTATTGTTGCTGTCTTTCAGATATTAGTGTTCGGAATTAGTCTATGAATTGGCAACAAATGCTAACATTTTAGGAACCTCGATTTTACAAATATGTCATGAAAGAAAATAGTTTCATATAATCGTAATATAATTTGCAGTGAGTATACTGCTTTTTCCTAACAATTTCTTTTTTTTTTGAAAATAACAACTTCTTCAGCTTAATGCCTTGTTTGCAATATATATATTAAATTTTTCAGTAATTTTATTATTATTATTATTATTATTATTATTATTATTATTATTATTATTATTATTAGTAGTAGTAGTAGTAGTAGTAGTAGTAGTAGTAATTTATTATTATTATTCGGTGAGAGAATTGCTTATATGCATCTCATCAGAATTACCAGAATCATAGAGTAATATAGTTTGCAGTAGAGATACTGCAATTTTCTAAATCTTATATATATATATATATATATATATATATATATATATATATATATATATATATATATATATATATAGAGAGAGAGAGAGAGAGAGAGAGAGAGAGAGAGAGAGAGAGAGAGAGAGAGTGCAAACAAAGCTGAACACAGTTACTGATTTGTTGAAAACCAGATTAATTACCAAATTTGTTTAAAGTTGTTTACGATATTTGGCAAT
>NC_089747.1:64543639-64586139 GCF_040412425.1 Macrobrachium rosenbergii | reverse complement strand
TTGAACCCACACGTAGATTTTATGTTATATACTAAGTCAAAATGGTAAAGAAGCTCTTCTCCACTTGTCAGAATAATAACTAATATGAATATTTCATAGAAACAATACATAACTCGTAAATAATACTAAATGCGTTTTGATAAGAGGATAATGGAACTTCCAACACTCGCAAATGAATGGTACAGCTTAATCAAGAGGAAGGGAATGTTCCTGGCGTTCATGAATAAACTTAGAAGCATTACAAGGTGGTGCCATTAGTTTGTCTGCTGATGGTTATTGGGTGCTCGAACGACTGGGGTCTGCACAGATAAGGTCAATAGGATGCATGGCTATTCTATACAGTGGATGTGTGTTAACTGCCATTAGAAGGATAAAGTGATTTACATGAATACGGAGAAATGCTGACAATATGAAACTAGCGTATAGATTATCTTCTGTCTCGATAACGAGCATTAATCATAGCTATGGATGTTATTAAATAGAGTTACAATGCTTAAATGGAAACAAAATAAGTTTCAGTAAGTATCAAGAGAATCGACTCAAATCGGATTGGTATAGGTAGTATAAGAAGACGTGATCAAATCCCAGATTGGCCAATTACTTCACGGCAAATAAAAAATGTTATCCATTATGTTAACTTACATAAATTATGCAATTATAGAATGAAGAAGAGTGCTAACCTATAAAAGTGAAAACTAAAAGATAAGATCAAAAGTAATTTTTGAGATTTTTTATAACATATTGAATAACGATAAATAATGTACTTATACTTAGCATACATATTGGAAAAATATTTACTGTTACCTCGAGAAGGATACATTTACAGGAGGGGTCATATTTACATGAATTATGAGAAAACTACCCTGTGATCTAAAGCAGTTCGTATTCCAAAGCTCAGCTTTTTCATTTTTTATTGCAAAGTCCAATTTCATCAAAAACTGAAAACTGACAATAAAGACGTTGTATCGAGTGAGAGAGATCTTTGATTTGAGAGAAGAAAGAGAAATTCAGCACATATTCTTATTAAACAACATTCTGTACAGTGATGAATATTCATTTCTAAGACTCAAAGGGAATATCTGGGTTTCATTTTTTGTTCATAATTCTGTTTTGAGAGGCTGAATACAATTTCTTTTACAAAACTTTGTAGGGTAGGGATTGCAGTCAAGTTTTATGTACAAAAAAATATTAGGTATTCAATAACTGCTTTCTGGATTTCAGGAATTAACACTTTTTCCCTTTCCCGTATTTCTAATAAATGTAATCCTTGTTGCTGGTGTACAATTTGGCAGACTAGTAAGTCTATCTATCTATCTATCTATCTATCTATCTATCTATTTCCTTAAAAAAATTAGCCTCATAATATAATAGTTTGTGCGGTATATGTATCGTAAAGGAAAGCAAAACTATGAAAAATGTGGAGATAAGTTAGCCCTGTGGAGAGAATGGGAGATGATAGGTTGGTAAATGTGAAATTATATTTTATGAAGGGTTTAGAGGAGAGATGAGAGGAAGGCTTCAAAAGTGCTGAATAGGTGAAGCTATAAAGAGAAAATGGCTAGAGCATATATATATATATATATATATATATATATATATATATATATATATATATATATATATATATATATATATATATATATATATATATATATATATATATATATCCACACACACACACACACACACACACACACACATATATATATATATATATATATATATATATATATATATATATATATATATATATATATGTGTGTGTGTGTGTATGTGTGTGTGTGTGTGTGTGTGTGTGTTTGTGTGTGTGTGTGTGTGTGATTGCGTGTAGACAGATATGAAACGTTATTTGCTAAACTGATTATGCATTAAGTTTACCTACGAGTATCAATGACTGCTTGACTAATTCGCTATTTGTATGTACTTAATATCAAATGATGTACATTTTAATAACACAGAAAGACTAGAAAAAAATAAAAAAATATATATTTAATTTCATTTATGCTTCTAGGACTGCGTTTATCAAGAGCAAATTGCTTTTTTTCTGTAAATTTCATTAAAATGTACGTCGGAGAAAGAAAACCAAAAAAGGAAATTAAATAACGAAAATATCTGTTTGAAAATTCTCTGAAAATATAAGAAAAGCGACATTTCCGAAGTACCTCCACCACAGCCTATCTCTCTCTCTCTCTCTCTCTCTCTCTCTCTCTCTCTCTCTCTCTCTCTCAGCTCAGTGGTCTGGTAAAACTAAAAATAGAATTTTCTCTCTCTCTCTCTCTCTCTCTCTCTCTCTCTCTCTCTCTCTCTCTCTCTCTCTCTCTCTCTCTCTTTAATGAATAGAAGAAACTTTGGTTAAGATGTGAAAGATTTACAATCTGGGACTACATTCTGTTCCATAACGAACAAATTTATATCCAAATGGAGAATAGATGTTAGTGTATTCTAAAATAACCATAATTAAAAGAAAGAAATCGTATTGATTTTCTCTCTCTCTTAATGCAGAAATACAAATATATTTAGTCGGTAAAACCATGTCGTTAATTTTAAGTGGTAGTTTAAAATTTGCGAAGTGTAAACAAATTACGTAATCTTGTCTCAGTTCTTAAGATTCTAAAGTTTCTTTTGGCAGTCTAAGCAAGGTCTTCAAGGAGTACAGTTGTACATATACCGTAATTTAAAGGATATTATGGGGCACACAGATGTAAGTTTTTGACGAACTCTTATATATATTTGCTCTGTCTTATCATTCATTAAGGTGTTAAAGACTTAAATTTGCTTATTTTAAGACATTCAATATTTGTTTATTCCATAATTATAGTAAATAGATATAATCAAAGGAAGTTTAATGTGGTAATGAAATTGTCCAATTATAAAGGTGTATTTAACTTTGTGAGATGTATCAAGGTATATTATGTCACTGTTATTTACTGAATAATATGCATTATTATTTGACAATGTATTTTAAGAAGTGCAATAATTCCTTTCAGGAATGAACCTACTTCTACTACTACTGTTACTACCACTACCACTACTGTTAAAGGAATAAAGGGGAAGTCGAGTTTCTGAGTTTGTGTTGTCCATTACAATAGTTCATTTATCTCTGACATTAACATGAATACGGACCAGGATGACAAGGAGAAGTTACGCACCCTCAAGAACAACCAGACTGCGGCTCTCTCTGCCCTCACGAAGAAACTGAATGAAGTCAGCCGGTGTATGGAGAAACCTGACAACCTCCATTTAGTAAAGACAGGTATGGAAGAGTTTGAGGATAGATTTAACAAGTACAAGGACTGCCACAGTGATTACCTCTCTCAATTACCTGTCAGTGAACACCAGCCAGAAATCAAAAGGTTTGAAGATAAAGAATTATCGGTCATAGGATTCAGAAACCAGGCGTATCAATGGATAACTACAATAGAGGCGAGTTTACAAGATTCAATAGACGGATCTTCAATACGGAGCAAGTCACACATATCCAGGAGGTCAGTTAGAAGCACAGCGTCAAGTGTGAAATCTGCTCACTTAAAAGAGAAGGCAAAGTTGGCTGGTTTGCTTGCACAGAGGACATTGCTTGAGAAACGGGCAAAAATAGCCCAACAACAGGCAGAATTACAAGCCGAAGAAGACTTGCTAAAGTTGGATGGTGAAATTGAAGCTGCAAGAGCAAGGGAAAAGGTGTTCCAAGAGGAAATTATTTCATCAGTGGACAAAGTTTTGGATCCTGAAACACCAGTATTTGTTCCTATTCACAATGTGCATCATGAACCCAGCGTTACAGTACCTTCATTACCCATGACACCCGCCCCAGAGTCATTCTATCGAAGTCAGCAACAGTTAGCAGCGGCTATGATTCTGCCTCATGCTGAGGTGACCAAGTTTTGTGGTGATCTTCTTGAATATGCATCATTTATGCTGGCATTTAATGACCGCATCGTGCCACACACCACATCGGACTCCAACAGGCTGTACTTCTTAAATCAGCATTTAGAAGGAAAGCCTAAGTCACTCATAGCTGGGTGCATGTTTATGGATGCTTCTGAGGGATACATTGAAGCAAAAAGGCTTCTGGATAAAGTGTATGGAGATCCATACAAGGTTTCCATGGCATACATAGACAAGTTGAGCAAGTGGCCACAAGTGAGAGGTGATAGCAGCGAATCACTGCATGAATATGCTTTGTATCTTGTGAAGTGTAATCATACCATGCAGTCATTGTCAAATATGCAGGTTTTAAATGACTCTCCAAACCTTCAGAGGGTGATTTCAAAGCTGCCCGTGTATATTCAAAATAAGTGGTTGGATCATGTGATAAAGCTCAGGAAGCAAGGTGTTTGTGTGTGTTTCACTACATTAGTGGAATTTGTTCAGAATGCAGCAGAGGCAGCAATGGATCCTGTATTTAGCAGGGAAGCTTTGGGTAAAGTGTCTCTTTTTACAAAGGCAAAGGCACATCACGGCTCAAGTCAGAACAAGCAAAAATCATTGGCAGTCACAGTGCAACCATCAAATTCTGCAAACCAGTGTACCAGGAAATGCCAACTCTGTAGTGGTCATCATGATATTGAGGACTGCTTTCAATTTCTGCACAAGAGTGTGGATGAAAGACGAAAGTTTGTGAGAGACAATCGTCTTTGTTTCAGTTGTTTTGGCAATAACCATACTTCGAAAAAGTGTTTCAATCGACGGCAGTGCAAGACATGTAATAAAAAAGGCATCCTACCACTTTGCATATTGAGAACTTTAGGATGTTTGACAGTAATAATGCAATTACTTCACAAGCTTGTTCACAGTTTGGAAGTAAAGGTCAAGATTGCACTCAAGGTCAAAATTGTGTTCAAGGTCAAGAAGGTACTCAAGGTGAAGGTCGCACTCCAGGTCAAGGTAATACTCAAGGTCAAGGTAGTGTGAAGTCTTCTGCATGTACAATTTCTGATACAGTATTGCAATCGATTTTGCCTGTGCAATTACATGTAAAGGGTAGTGATAATGTAGTAAAAACTTATGCCTTTTATGATACGGGCAGTACAGGTTGTTTCATTAAAGATAATATCAAGGATCAATTAAACTGTAAAGGTATTGAAACAGCTGTCAAGTTGCAAACAATGTATGGGACTGATACAGTCAAAACTTTTATTGTAAATGATCTTGTTGTCACTGATATACATGGTAATAATGATGTTGTATTGCCAAAGGTATTCACTCAAAGAGATATCCCTGTTAATCATGATCAAATTCCAAGGTATGAAATGTTAAAGGATTGGCCTCATTTATCAAGTGTTATTGATAAGATTCCATTATATCATCCAGAGCTAGACATAGGAATATTGATAGGTAGTAATTGTCCAACTGCTTTGCAACCTTTAGAGGTTATACCCACTTCAGGTTATGGCCCTTTTGCAGTGAGATATTTGCATGGGTGGACGGTTAATGGGCCTGTACATGTTAAGGTTAGTTCAAATGGGGTTTCATGTCACAGGTTACTTGTATCTAATGTTCAACATGTTACCGACTGTATTACTGTTGAAAGTGTTAGGAAGTTCTTTGAGTTGGATTTTTCAGAAAAGGATCTTGGTTCAGTTCCTGAAGAGCTTGGCTTGTCTTTTGAGGACAGAAGATTTGTGAAAAGGTGCCAGGATACCATTGAATTTAAAGATGGTCATTTCCAGCTACCCATGCCTTTCAGAGATCCCAATGTGAGTCTTCCTAACAATAAGAAGCAGGCAGTCAGCAGAGCAGAGTGGCAAAGGAGAAAGATGAAGAGTAGTGAAGATTACAGACAGCAGTATACAGCATTCATGGATAAGTTGTTTGACAAAGGCTATGCTTACAAGGTCCCAGAAGGTGAGGTCAACAAGTCTCCTGTCTGGTATCTTCCACATCACGCAGTTTTTCATCCCAAGAAAAAGAAAATTAGGGTTGTTTTTGACTGTAGTGCAAAGTTTGGAGGTTTGTCATTAAATGATGTTCTGCTACAGGGTCCTAACCTCACCAACTCATTGACGGGAGTACTCATTAGATTCCGGCAAGAGGTTTATGCATTCATTGGAGATATTGAAGCTATGTTCTTTCAAATAAAGATTCCACCTGAGAATCACGACTATGTTAGATTCCTGTGGTGGCCTAATGGGGACATCAATCGACCTCTTGAAGAATTCCGAATGGCTGTTCACATTTTCGGAGCAATCTCCTCACCAAGTATTGCAAATACTGCACTGAAGGCCACGGGAGACAAAGCAGATGAGAAGTATGACTCAACTGTTGGTAATACTATTAGGCATAATTTCTATGTTGACGACTGTTTGAAGTCATGTGCTGATGTTCCTACAGCAGTTAAGTTAGTGAAGGATTTGATATCTGCAACAGGTGAAGGAGGATTTAGGTTAACTAAATTTGTTAGCAATTCAATTGACATCCTTAAAGCTTTGCCTACTGAAGATTGTTCGATTGAAAGTGACAAGTTTGATCTTGACATGGAGAATCTAATGACAAGAGCCTTAGGAATGTTATGGGACCTTAAAGAAGACTCATTCAAGTTTTCAATTGCGCTCAAGGAAAATCCACTCACCAGAAGAGGGTTGTTATCAACTATTTCATCATTATATGATCCCCTTGGGTTACTCTCTCCAATCATCTTACCAGCCAAGAAACTGCTACAAGAATTATGTCAAGTTGAGAGTCTGGACTGGGATGAAAGGATTCCGGATGACCTAGCTGAAAGGTGGCAACATTGGATACAAGGTCTTCATTTACTGGAGCAGCTTTCAATACCAAGATGCTTTAAACCAAGTGGTTTTGGTAATGTAACAAGTTCAAGTCTTGTATTATTCAGTGATGCTAGTACAGTTGGTTATGGTGTGGCAGCATATCTTGTTCTTCATGATGGAAACCAAGTTCAGTCAAGCCTTGTCATGGGAAAATCAAGAGTATCTCCAAAAAGGGTGGTAACTATACCTAGGTTAGAACTTACAGCTGCAACTGTGTCTGTCAAGGTTGCTCAACACATCCTGAAGGAATTGAGTTTACTGTTGACAGTGTTGTGTACTATACAGATTCAACAACAGTACTTCACTATATTCATAGCAACACAAAAAGGTTCCCTGTTTTTGTGGCCAACAGAGTCAGAGTTATAAGGGACTACTCTCAACCTGAGCAATGGAGATATGTAAGCTCCAATGATAACCCTGCTGATGTAGCATCAAGAGGTATTAGTGTACATCAGTTATTGCAGTATGACGAATGGTTTCATGGTCCATCATTCATTGCATCTGACTGTTTGTTTTCCCAGGAGTATGTGTACGCAGATTGTGATGATGGTGAGAGTGAACATGTGTCTGCAGTCACAACTTCTGAAGAATGTCATGGGTTTACAAGATTGATTGAATATTACTCTTCATGGTCGCGGTTACAAAAGGCAGTTTCTATATTTCAACAATTGAAGTCAATCCTTAGAGGTAAAAGGAAAGGTTATGCAACCACTGATGCTGAAAGGGCAATCATAATGTATGTTCAACAGAAGGTGTTTGGTGATGAAGTGAAGGCTTTATCAAGGGAATTGTCAGTTAGCAAGAGTAGCCCTATATATAAGCTTGATCCCTTTCTTGATTCTGAAGATGGCTTATTGAAGGTTGGAGGTAGGATAAGAAAATCTGATATTCCACAGTCTGCCAGACATCCCATACTATTACCAAAGAAGCATCATGTGACTACATTGTTGATACAACACGAGCATGAATTATTAGCTCATTCTGGTAGAAACCATGTTCTTTCAAATCTTCGGCAGAAGTATTGGATAATTAATGCTAATGCAACTGTCAGAAGTGTTTTATTTCATTGTGTTACTTGCAGGAAGTTAAAAGAACCAGCTTTGAGTCAAAAGATGGCTGATCTTCCAGCAGACCGATTGGAACCTTCGCCACCATTCAGTAATGTTGGCATTGACTTCTTTGGACCCTATTACATCAAAGAAGGAAGAAAAGAGTTAAAGAGGTATGGTGTCATATTTACCTGCTTGGTTAGTAGGTCAGTTCATATTGAAACAGCAAACACCTTACAATCTGATTCCTTCATAAATGCTTTGCGAAGATTTGTTTCTCGAAGAGGTCACCCCAAGGTTATCAGATGTGATAATGGAACCAACTTCCATGGGGCTGAGAAAGAACTTAAGGCAGCTCTCGGCGAGATGGAGGAAAAGAAGATTGAGACGTATTTGTTGCATCATCATATTGAATGGAAATTTAATCCACCTGCAGCAAGCCACATGGGTGGTTGTTGGGAGCGCCAAATCAGAACAGTTAGAAAAGTGTTGTCTGCACTGCTGAAGGAATTTGGCGATAGGCTAAACGATGAAAGTCTACGGACTCTGCTTTGTGAGGTCGAGAGTATCAAATTCAAGACCGTTAACCACGGTAAGTGATAGTGTCGATGACCTTGAGCCACTAACTCCAAACCATTTGTTGATTCCAAAATCTTATGTAGTCCCTCCCCCTGGTTTGTTTCAAAAGGATGATGTTTACATGAGGAGAAGGTGGAGATGTGTTCAATATCTGACCAACCTGTTTTGGTCAAGATTTAGAAAGGAATATTTGAGTACTTTACAGACGAGACAAAAGTGGAATGAACCAAGAAGAAATTTAATTGTTGGTGATGTGGTCTTGGTAAAGAGTGACATTGAACCAAGGAATCGATGGCCAATGGGACGAGTAATAGAAGTACACCCTGATGACAAAGGAACAATCCGCAGTGCCAAGATTAAGACACTTTCTTCAGTTATTGTCCGTCCTATTCAGAAGCTGGTGTTATTAGTTAAAGGCTAGGATTTTCATGAAATGTGACACGATACTATGTTGTGTTCTTCTGGTTATTTGATATGATATACATATATATATATATATATATGTGTTATGAAAGTGTTTAATTTTATTTGAGGTAAATATCTGAATCATGAAGGTATTTTGTATTATAAGGGTTTGTATTGTAACTTAAAGGTTATTTATTTTATCTGCATGAGTATGTATGTAATATGATAAACAGGTTTAATCTGTTTATGGGGCTGAGTATGTTAATGCAGAAATACAAATATATTTAGTCGGTAAAACCATGTCGTTAATTTTAAGTGGTAGTTTAAAATTTGCGAAGTGTAAACAAATTACGTAATCTTGTCTCAGTTCTTAAGATTCTAAAGTTTCTTTTGGCAGTCTAAGCAAGGTCTTCAAGGAGTACAGTTGTACATATACCGTAATTTAAAGGATATTATGGGGCACACAGATGTAAGTTTTTGACGAACTCTTATATATATTTGCTCTGTCTTATCATTCATTAAGGTGTTAAAGACTTAAATTTGCTTATTTTAAGACATTCAATATTTGTTTATTCCATAATTATAGTAAATAGATATAATCAAAGGAAGTTTAATGTGGTAATGAAATTGTCCAATTATAAAGGTGTATTTAACTTTGTGAGATGTATCAAGGTATATTATGTCACTGTTATTTACTGAATAATATGCATTATTATTTGACAATGTATTTTAAGAAGTGCAATAATTCCTTTCAGGAATGAACCTACTTCTACTACTACTGTTACTACCACTACCACTACTGTTAAAGGAATAAAGGGGAAGTCGAGTTTCTGAGTTTGTGTTGTCCATTACAATAGTTCATTTATCTCTGACATTAACATGAATACGGACCAGGATGACAAGGAGAAGTTACGCACCCTCAAGAACAACCAGACTGCGGCTCTCTCTGCCCTCACGAAGAAACTGAATGAAGTCAGCCGGTGTATGGAGAAACCTGACAACCTCCATTTAGTAAAGACAGGTATGGAAGAGTTTGAGGATAGATTTAACAAGTACAAGGACTGCCACAGTGATTACCTCTCTCAATTACCTGTCAGTGAACACCAGCCAGAAATCAAAAGGTTTGAAGATAAAGAATTATCGGTCATAGGATTCAGAAACCAGGCGTATCAATGGATAACTACAATAGAGGCGAGTTTACAAGATTCAATAGACGGATCTTCAATACGGAGCAAGTCACACATATCCAGGAGGTCAGTTAGAAGCACAGCGTCAAGTGTGAAATCTGCTCACTTAAAAGAGAAGGCAAAGTTGGCTGGTTTGCTTGCACAGAGGACATTGCTTGAGAAACGGGCAAAAATAGCCCAACAACAGGCAGAATTACAAGCCGAAGAAGACTTGCTAAAGTTGGATGGTGAAATTGAAGCTGCAAGAGCAAGGGAAAAGGTGTTCCAAGAGGAAATTATTTCATCAGTGGACAAAGTTTTGGATCCTGAAACACCAGTATTTGTTCCTATTCACAATGTGCATCATGAACCCAGCGTTACAGTACCTTCATTACCCATGACACCCGCCCCAGAGTCATTCTATCGAAGTCAGCAACAGTTAGCAGCGGCTATGATTCTGCCTCATGCTGAGGTGACCAAGTTTTGTGGTGATCTTCTTGAATATGCATCATTTATGCTGGCATTTAATGACCGCATCGTGCCACACACCACATCGGACTCCAACAGGCTGTACTTCTTAAATCAGCATTTAGAAGGAAAGCCTAAGTCACTCATAGCTGGGTGCATGTTTATGGATGCTTCTGAGGGATACATTGAAGCAAAAAGGCTTCTGGATAAAGTGTATGGAGATCCATACAAGGTTTCCATGGCATACATAGACAAGTTGAGCAAGTGGCCACAAGTGAGAGGTGATAGCAGCGAATCACTGCATGAATATGCTTTGTATCTTGTGAAGTGTAATCATACCATGCAGTCATTGTCAAATATGCAGGTTTTAAATGACTCTCCAAACCTTCAGAGGGTGATTTCAAAGCTGCCCGTGTATATTCAAAATAAGTGGTTGGATCATGTGATAAAGCTCAGGAAGCAAGGTGTTTGTGTGTGTTTCACTACATTAGTGGAATTTGTTCAGAATGCAGCAGAGGCAGCAATGGATCCTGTATTTAGCAGGGAAGCTTTGGGTAAAGTGTCTCTTTTTACAAAGGCAAAGGCACATCACGGCTCAAGTCAGAACAAGCAAAAATCATTGGCAGTCACAGTGCAACCATCAAATTCTGCAAACCAGTGTACCAGGAAATGCCAACTCTGTAGTGGTCATCATGATATTGAGGACTGCTTTCAATTTCTGCACAAGAGTGTGGATGAAAGACGAAAGTTTGTGAGAGACAATCGTCTTTGTTTCAGTTGTTTTGGCAATAACCATACTTCGAAAAAGTGTTTCAATCGACGGCAGTGCAAGACATGTAATAAAAGGCATCCTACCACTTTGCATATTGAGAACTTTAGGATGTTTGACAGTAATAATGCAATTACTTCACAAGCTTGTTCACAGTTTGGAAGTAAAGGTCAAGATTGCACTCAAGGTCAAAATTGTGTTCAAGGTCAAGAAGGTACTCAAGGTGAAGGTCGCACTCCAGGTCAAGGTAATACTCAAGGTCAAGGTAGTGTGAAGTCTTCTGCATGTACAATTTCTGATACAGTATTGCAATCGATTTTGCCTGTGCAATTACATGTAAAGGGTAGTGATAATGTAGTAAAACTTATGCCTTTTATGATACGGGCAGTACAGGTTGTTTCATTAAAGATAATATCAAGGATCAATTAAACTGTAAAGGTATTGAAACAGCTGTCAAGTTGCAAACAATGTATGGGACTGATACAGTCAAAACTTTTATTGTAAATGATCTTGTTGTCACTGATATACATGGTAATAATGATGTTGTATTGCCAAAGGTATTCACTCAAAGAGATATCCCTGTTAATCATGATCAAATTCCAAGGTATGAAATGTTAAAGGATTGGCCTCATTTATCAAGTGTTATTGATAAGATTCCATTATATCATCCAGAGCTAGACATAGGAATATTGATAGGTAGTAATTGTCCAACTGCTTTGCAACCTTTAGAGGTTATACCCACTTCAGGTTATGGCCCTTTTGCAGTGAGATATTTGCATGGGTGGACGGTTAATGGGCCTGTACATGTTAAGGTTAGTTCAAATGGGGTTTCATGTCACAGGTTACTTGTATCTAATGTTCAACATGTTACCGACTGTATTACTGTTGAAAGTGTTAGGAAGTTCTTTGAGTTGGATTTTTCAGAAAAGGATCTTGGTTCAGTTCCTGAAGAGCTTGGCTTGTCTTTTGAGGACAGAAGATTTGTGAAAAGGTGCCAGGATACCATTGAATTTAAAGATGGTCATTTCCAGCTACCCATGCCTTTCAGAGATCCCAATGTGAGTCTTCCTAACAATAAGAAGCAGGCAGTCAGCAGAGCAGAGTGGCAAAGGAGAAAGATGAAGAGTAGTGAAGATTACAGACAGCAGTATACAGCATTCATGGATAAGTTGTTTGACAAAGGCTATGCTTACAAGGTCCCAGAAGGTGAGGTCAACAAGTCTCCTGTCTGGTATCTTCCACATCACGCAGTTTTTCATCCCAAGAAAAAGAAAATTAGGGTTGTTTTTGACTGTAGTGCAAAGTTTGGAGGTTTGTCATTAAATGATGTTCTGCTACAGGGTCCTAACCTCACCAACTCATTGACGGGAGTACTCATTAGATTCCGGCAAGAGGTTTATGCATTCATTGGAGATATTGAAGCTATGTTCTTTCAAATAAAGATTCCACCTGAGAATCACGACTATGTTAGATTCCTGTGGTGGCCTAATGGGGACATCAATCGACCTCTTGAAGAATTCCGAATGGCTGTTCACATTTTCGGAGCAATCTCCTCACCAAGTATTGCAAATACTGCACTGAAGGCCACGGGAGACAAAGCAGATGAGAAGTATGACTCAACTGTTGGTAATACTATTAGGCATAATTTCTATGTTGACGACTGTTTGAAGTCATGTGCTGATGTTCCTACAGCAGTTAAGTTAGTGAAGGATTTGATATCTGCAACAGGTGAAGGAGGATTTAGGTTAACTAAATTTGTTAGCAATTCAATTGACATCCTTAAAGCTTTGCCTACTGAAGATTGTTCGATTGAAAGTGACAAGTTTGATCTTGACATGGAGAATCTAATGACAAGAGCCTTAGGAATGTTATGGGACCTTAAAGAAGACTCATTCAAGTTTTCAATTGCGCTCAAGGAAAATCCACTCACCAGAAGAGGGTTGTTATCAACTATTTCATCATTATATGATCCCCTTGGGTTACTCTCTCAAATCATCTTACCAGCCAAGAAACTGCTACAAGAATTATGTCAAGTTGAGAGTCTGGACTGGGATGAAAGGATTCCGGATGACCTAGCTGAAAGGTGGCAACATTGGATACAAGGTCTTCATTTACTGGAGCAGCTTTCAATACCAAGATGCTTTAAACCAAGTGGTTTTGGTAATGTAACAAGTTCAAGTCTTGTATTATTCAGTGATGCTAGTACAGTTGGTTATGGTGTGGCAGCATATCTTGTTCTTCATGATGGAAACCAAGTTCAGTCAAGCCTTGTCATGGGAAAATCAAGAGTATCTCCAAAAAGGGTGGTAACTATACCTAGGTTAGAACTTACAGCTGCAACTGTGTCTGTCAAGGTTGCTCAACACATCCTGAAGGAATTGGAGTTTACTGTTGACAGTGTTGTGTACTATACAGATTCAACAACAGTACTTCACTATATTCATAGCAACACAAAAAGGTTCCCTGTTTTTGTGGCCAACAGAGTCAGAGTTATAAGGGACTACTCTCAACCTGAGCAATGGAGATATGTAAGCTCCAATGATAACCCTGCTGATGTAGCATCAAGAGGTATTAGTGTACATCAGTTATTGCAGTATGACGAATGGTTTCATGGTCCATCATTCATTGCATCTGACTGTTTGTTTTCCCAGGAGTATGTGTACGCAGATTGTGATGATGGTGAGAGTGAACATGTGTCTGCAGTCACAACTTCTGAAGAATGTCATGGGTTTACAAGATTGATTGAATATTACTCTTCATGGTCGCGGTTACAAAAGGCAGTTTCTATATTTCAACAATTGAAGTCAATCCTTAGAGGTAAAAGGAAAGGTTATGCAACCACTGATGCTGAAAGGGCAATCATAATGTATGTTCAACAGAAGGTGTTTGGTGATGAAGTGAAGGCTTTATCAAGGGAATTGTCAGTTAGCAAGAGTAGCCCTATATATAAGCTTGATCCCCCTTTCTTGATTCTGAAGATGGCTTATTGAAGGTTGGAGGTAGGATAAGAAAATCTGATATTCCACAGTCTGCCAGACATCCCATACTATTACCAAAGAAGCATCATGTGACTACATTGTTGATACAACACGAGCATGAATTATTAGCTCATTCTGGTAGAAACCATGTTCTTTCAAATCTTCGGCAGAAGTATTGGATAATTAATGCTAATGCAACTGTCAGAAGTGTTTTATTTCATTGTGTTACTTGCAGGAAGTTAAAAGAACCAGCTTTGAGTCAAAAGATGGCTGATCTTCCAGCAGACCGATTGGAACCTTCGCCACCATTCAGTAATGTTGGCATTGACTTCTTTGGACCCTATTACATCAAAGAAGGAAGAAAAGAGTTAAAGAGGTATGGTGTCATATTTACCTGCTTGGTTAGTAGGTCAGTTCATATTGAAACAGCAAACACCTTACAATCTGATTCCTTCATAAATGCTTTGCGAAGATTTGTTTCTCGAAGAGGTCACCCCAAGGTTATCAGATGTGATAATGGAACCAACTTCCATGGGGCTGAGAAAGAACTTAAGGCAGCTCTCGGCGAGATGGAGGAAAAGAAGATTGAGACGTTTTGTTGCATCATCATATTGAATGGAAATTTAATCCACCTGCAGCAAGCCACATGGGTGGTTGTTGGGAGCGCCAAATCAGAACAGTTAGAAAAGTGTTGTCTGCACTGCTGAAGGAATTTGGCGATAGGCTAAACGATGAAAGTCTACGGACTCTGCTTTGTGAGGTCGAGAGTATCAAATTCAAGACCGTTAACCACGGTAAGTGATAGTGTCGATGACCTTGAGCCACTAACTCCAAACCATTTGTTGATTCCAAAATCTTATGTAGTCCCTCCCCCTGGTTTGTTTCAAAAGGATGATGTTTACATGAGGAGAAGGTGGAGATGTGTTCAATATCTGACCAACCTGTTTTGGTCAAGATTTAGAAAGGAATATTTGAGTACTTTACAGACGAGACAAAAGTGGAATGAACCAAGAAGAAATTTAATTGTTGGTGATGTGGTCTTGGTAAAGAGTGACATTGAACCAAGGAATCGATGGCCAATGGGACGAGTAATAGAAGTACACCCTGATGACAAAGGAACAATCCGCAGTGCCAAGATTAAGACACTTTCTTCAGTTATTGTCCGTCCTATTCAGAAGCTGGTGTTATTAGTTAAAGGCTAGGATTTTCATGAAATGTGACACGATACTATGTTGTGTTCTTCTGGTTATTTGATATGATATACATATATATATATATATATATATATATATATGTTTATGAAAGTGTTTAATTTTATTTTATTTGAGGTAAATATCTGAATCATGAAGGTATTTTGTATTATAAGGGTTTGTATTGTAACTTAAAGGTTATTTATTTTATCTGCATGAGTATGTATGTAATATGATAAACAGGTTTAATCTGTTTATGGGGCTGAGTATGTTAATGCAGAAATACAAATATATTTAGTCGGTAAAACCATGTCGTTAATTTTAAGTGGTAGTTTAAAATTTGCGAAGTGTAAACAAATTACGTAATCTTGTCTCAGTTCTTAAGATTCTAAAGTTTCTTTTGGCAGTCTAAGCAAGGTCTTCAAGGAGTACAGTTGTACATATACCGTAATTTAAAGGATATTATGGGGCACACAGATGTAAGTTTTTGACGAACTCTTATATATATTTGCTCTGTCTTATCATTCATTAAGGTGTTAAAGACTTAAATTTGCTTATTTTAAGACATTCAATATTTGTTTATTCCATAATTATAGTAAATAGATATAATCAAAGGAAGTTTAATGTGGTAATGAAATTGTCCAATTATAAAGGTGTATTTAACTTTGTGAGATGTATCAAGGTATATTATGTCACTGTTATTTACTGAATAATATGCATTATTATTTGACAATGTATTTTAAGAAGTGCAATAATTCCTTTCAGGAATGAACCTACTTCTACTACTACTACTACTACTACTACCACTACCACTACTGTTAAAGGAATAAAGGGAAGTCGAGTTTCTGAGTTTGTGTTGTCCATTACAATAGTTCATTTATCTCTGACATTAACATGAATACGGACCAGGATGACAAGGAGAAGTTACGCACCCTCAAGAACAACCAGACTGCGGCTCTCTGCCCTCACGAAGAAACTGAATGAAGTCAGCCGGTGTATGGAGAAACCTGACAACCTCCATTTAGTAAAGACAGGTATGGAAGAGTTTGAGGATAGATTTAACAAGTACAAGGACTGCCACAGTGATTACCTCTCTCAATTACCTGTCAGTGAACACCAGCCAGAAATCAAAAGGTTTGAAGATAAAGAATTATCGGTCATAGGATTCAGAAACCAGGCGTATCAATGGATAACTACAATAGAGGCGAGTTTACAAGATTCAATAGACGGATCTTCAATACGGAGCAAGTCACACATATCCAGGAGGTCAGTTAGAAGCACAGCGTCAGTGTGAAATCTGCTCACTTAAAAGAGAAGGCAAAGTTGGCTGGTTTGCTTGCACAGAGGACATTGCTTGAGAAACGGGCAAAAATAGCCCAACAACAGGCAGAATTACAAGCCGAAGAAGACTTGCTAAAGTTGGATGGTGAAATTGAAGCTGCAAGAGCAAGGGAAAAGGTGTTCCAAGAGGAAATTATTTCATCAGTGGACAAAGTTTTGGATCCTGAAACACCAGTATTTGTTCCTATTCACAATGTGCATCATGAACCCAGCGTTACAGTACCTTCATTACCCATGACACCCGCCCCAGAGTCATTCTATCGAAGTCAGCAACAGTTAGCAGCGGCTATGATTCTGCCTCATGCTGAGGTGACCAAGTTTTGTGGTGATCTTCTTGAATATGCATCATTTATGCTGGCATTTAATGACCGCATCGTGCCACACACCACATCGGACTCCAACAGGCTGTACTTCTTAAATCAGCATTTAGAAGGAAGGAAAGCCTAAGTCACTCATAGCTGGGTGCATGTTTATGGATGCTTCTGAGGGATACATTGAAGCAAAAAGGCTTCTGGATAAAGTGTATGGAGATCCATACAAGGTTTCCATGGCATACATAGACAAGTTGAGCAAGTGGCCACAAGTGAGAGGTGATAGCAGCGAATCACTGCATGAATATGCTTTGTATCTTGTGAAGTGTAATCATACCATGCAGTCATTGTCAAATATGCAGGTTTTAAATGACTCTCCAAACCTTCAGAGGGTGATTTCAAAGCTGCCCGTGTATATTCAAAATAAGTGGTTGGATCATGTGATAAAGCTCAGGAAGCAAGGTGTTTGTGTGTGTTTCACTACATTAGTGGAATTTGTTCAGAATGCAGCAGAGGCAGCAATGGATCCTGTATTTAGCAGGGAAGCTTTGGGTAAAGTGTCTCTTTTACAAAGGCAAAGGCACATCACGGCTCAAGTCAGAACAAGCAAAATCATTGGCAAACAAGCAAAAATCATTGGCAGTCACAGTGCAACCATCAAATTCTGCAAACCAGTGTACCAGGAAATGCCAACTCTGTAGTGGTCATCATGATATTGAGGACTGCTTTCAATTTCTGCACAAGAGTGTGGATGAAAGACGAAAGTTTGTGAGAGACAATCGTCTTTGTTTCAGTTGTTTTGGCAATAACCATACTTCGAAAAAGTGTTTCAATCGACGGCAGTGCAAGACATGTAATAAAAGGCATCCTACCACTTTGCATATTGAGAACTTTAGGATGTTTGACAGTAATAATGCAATTACTTCACAAGCTTGTTCACAGTTTGGAAGTAAAGGTCAAGATTGCACTCAAGGTCAAAATTGTGTTCAAGGTCAAGAAGGTACTCAAGGTGAAGGTCGCACTCCAGGTCAAGGTAATACTCAAGGTCAAGGTAGTGTGAAGTCTTCTGCATGTACAATTTCTGATACAGTATTGCAATCGATTTTGCCTGTGCAATTACATGTAAAGGGTAGTGATAATGTAGTAAAAACTTATGCCTTTTATGATACGGGCAGTACAGGTTGTTTCATTAAAGATAATATCAAGGATCAATTAAACTGTAAAGGTATTGAAACAGCTGTCAAGTTGCAAACAATGTATGGGACTGATACAGTCAAAACTTTTATTGTAAATGATCTTGTTGTCACTGATATACATGGTAATAATGATGTTGTATTGCCAAAGGTATTCACTCAAAGAGATATCCCTGTTAATCATGATCAAATTCCAAGGTATGAAATGTTAAAGGATTGGCCTCATTTATCAAGTGTTATTGATAAGATTCCATTATATCATCCAGAGCTAGACATAGGAATATTGATAGGTAGTAATTGTCCAACTGCTTTGCAACCTTTAGAGGTTATACCCACTTCAGGTTATGGCCCTTTGCAGTGAGATATTTGCATGGGTGGACGGTTAATGGGCCTGTACATGTTAAGGTTAGTTCAAATGGGTTTCATGTCACAGGTTACTTGTATCTAATGTTCAACATGTTACCGACTGTATTACTGTTGAAAGTGTTAGGAAGTTCTTTGAGTTGGATTTTTCAGAAAAGGATCTTGGTTCAGTTCCTGAAGAGCTTGGCTTGTCTTTTGAGGACAGAAGATTTGTGAAAAGGTGCCAGGATACCATTGAATTTAAAGATGGTCATTTCCAGCTACCCATGCCTTTCAGAGATCCCAATGTGAGTCTTCCTAACAATAAGAAGCAGGCAGTCAGCAGAGCAGAGTGGCAAAGGAGAAAGATGAAGAGTAGTGAAGATTACAGACAGCAGTATACAGCATTCATGGATAAGTTGTTTGACAAAGGCTATGCTTACAAGGTCCCAGAAGGTGAGGTCAACAAGTCTCCTGTCTGGTATCTTCCACATCACGCAGTTTTTCATCCCAAGAAAAAGAAAATTAGGGTTGTTTTTGACTGTAGTGCAAAGTTTGGAGGTTTGTCATTAAATGATGTTCTGCTACAGGGTCCTAACCTCACCAACTCATTGACGGGAGTACTCATTAGATTCCGGCAAGAGGTTTATGCATTCATTGGAGATATTGAAGCTATGTTCTTTCAAATAAAGATTCCACCTGAGAATCACGACTATGTTAGATTCCTGTGGTGGCCTAATGGGGACATCAATCGACCTCTTGAAGAATTCCGAATGGCTGTTCACATTTTCGAGCAATCTCCTCACCAAGTATTGCAAATACTGCACTGAAGGCCACGGGAGACAAAGCAGATGAGAAGTATGACTCAACTGTTGGTAATACTATTAGGCATAATTTCTATGTTGACGACTGTTTGAAGTCATGTGCTGATGTTCCTACAGCAGTTAAGTTAGTGAAGGATTTGATATCTGCAACAGGTGAAGGAGGATTTAGGTTAACTAAATTTGTTAGCAATTCAATTGACATCCTTAAAGCTTTGCCTACTGAAGATTGTTCGATTGAAAGTGACAAGTTTGATCTTGACATGGAGAATCTAATGACAAGAGCCTTAGGAATGTTATGGGACCTTAAAGAAGACTCATTCAAGTTTTCAATTGCGCTCAAGGAAAATCCACTCACCAGAAGAGGGTTGTTATCAACTATTTCATCATTATATGATCCCCTTTGGTTACTCTCTCCAATCATCTTACCAGCCAAGAATTATATAATTGTAACTAAATATGACATATATGTGTTTAAATTAATCTATATAACCGATTTATACGAGTATATTCTATGACCTATACAGAACCGCTTATAAACAATATATATATATATATATATATATATATATATATTATATATATATATATATATATATATATATATATTTTTTTTTTTTTTTTTTTTTTTTCCAGTCAATATATTACCACTTAATCCCGAGCCTAATCTTCCACTTTGCATCGGAAATATACAATGGCTGGGAAACGTGGCCAACATCACCTTTAAGTTGACTAATATTTATCCTTAGCATTACGTTTCTCTTCCGGATATGTTCTTCTGCTTACTCCAGGCTGTGTGTGTTGTTGCTTGAAATATTGTGCATTTTCATGTGTATTATCAAGTTTATGGAATAATTCTCGTCATGTATACTTTTCTCCGTAGTTCAGTATTCTATATTTAGTCCAAATGGGAATAATGGGGAAAAGTCAATATTTACAAAATCACACATATCTCGAAAGCTTCCACGAAGGGTGTGATCTGTGATATTAAACTGTCCTTAATTGCTCTCTGTGAGAAAGATATTAGGTTTAATAAGAAACCAAGATATTAATGAAAGAGATATTAATATGTAACCTAATCAAATTTGGCAGTTGCTAAGCGAAAGGAAGATACTTCTCTCTGTAGAAATGGATATGATTTTTATTTATATACCTAATCATGATTATACTCGAACAGCAATTAAACACGATACCTGAAACACATGCAAAAAACTTACAAAATGGCATGAATAATTTTATGTATCAAGTATAAAATCAACATGTAATTCCCTGAAAAATTATTCTATAACTTACAGAAGAGTATGAACATAGACATTTCTCATTACTTTAATTTTCAGCATCTCTCTTGGGCTCTGAAGCAGAGAGAAACATGAAATTTCTCTTCACAGAACACACACACACACACACATACAGTATATATATATATATATATATATATATATATATATATATATATATATATATATATATATATATATATGTGTGTGTGTGTGTGTGTGTGTGTGTGTGTGTGTGTGTGTGTGTGTGTATTAAACAGCTTTCATAATGTGATTGACTTATACTTAAGGCTGGTGTATCACTGATGTAGTGTGATCCTTTCTTTCGAGGGAAATATTCCATTCCTGGTAAGTGCGAATCTCTCGAGTATATTTTACTGAGGACGTTAGACTTGCTATTCGCTTTTTATGAAAGTATGATAATGTTTTAATGAAAAATTTTATCATATACCAGCATATTACAATGCCAAGGCAGATGTCTGAGTATAACACTGTGAACTCGATAACTATTTGATTGGGAAACAACAATTCAAGCATTACCTAAACACATTTTGTGCAAGTTTTCATTTTTATATTTCATATTTATCGTAGAGTCACTACTTAGGGAGATATTTGATCTTCCTGGTACATACCCTTAATTCCATCACCTTTTTAATTTGCTGAAAACAGTTGGTGTTTTTATTCTTTGCATATGTCCCCCTGTTGAAACAGAATTTCAATCGTGATGATTAATAATGCTACCAAGGTTATTGAGCTCATCAGGATGAAAGCAGTGACTAAAAGTTAAAAGATTATTAAAAAAATTGCGAATTGGATTATGATATTGTTAATAAAACAAATAAAAAAACTCACAATTCAACAAATGCGATATAAGTGAAGATGAAATGGAATGAAAGTTAAAATTCGAAAGTGGAGCAGCTAAAAATCGAGATAAGAAAATATATGAGAAATTGCAAATTTATCCGGAGCGAAAAATGTTAGAGCAGAGTAATAAAGAAAATCTTAATCCCTAACGTAATAACGGAATAAAAAAATTTCTCATTGTTCACCTGAAAAAAAAATTGCTGTCCATCCACTGTTTCATCTCACTAACGAAAACTGACTAAAAATTTAACAGACCAGGGATGATTGAATAAAAACAAGATAACCATCAAATTCTAGTCGCTATAAGGTTTGTCGTGGATATCGTGAAGTTTTCTGATAACTTAGTTCACATGATTTAACGAGGATTTTACATTAAACCATTATCACATTTTGGACTTGAAAATATAATGTTGGTTTGTTTTAATGTGTACTTTGAATGTTTCTGACGTTTGTTTCGTTAGCAAATGACCTACTCAACCACACCTAACCTAATCTAGCCTAGCTTACCGGGTTCTTACTAAAGTGGATGACATTAGTTTGAAAACATCTAATTTTGGCATTATTCTGAATGTGAACTTACAGTATGTTTCACTGCCTCTTCAAGTACTCATTTGCTGGAGAAACGAATGTGAGGAACGTTAAAAGCACACATTAAAAGAGGAAAATTATATTTTCAAGTCCAAAATGCGATAATGGCTTGAACTAAAATGATACCAGTAAAACCGATTTTAAGAGAGAGATCGGTATGTTGAAGAAATCTGATTCTAAGTAGACAAGGACTAAACAAAATACTGAAATAGTATATCACTGAACAACACTCCGAATTAAGACCAATAGAAAGACCTGGTTCCTCTCACTAGTGATCAACTACAGGTGAATTTGTTAAAACAAACGGGAAAATTCTATGAGGAAAACTTGGGGTACTTTTTTATATTTCTCATTTCGAATAAGATTGTTACTAACCCACTGTGAGAGAATTCAATAAACTTTTGAATTTTTATGGTTATGACTTATGAGAGTCATTCTCAGTAAAATGATTTAAAAGGAAAACCATGTCAGAATGATCGGTAAAAATGGAGCAAATATTGGATGATCTTCCTTAGCAGGGTCAGAATTTAATATTTTCCTTTTTATATATCCAGTATCAAGTCACTGATACTCAAGTGGACTGACGACGAGCCAGAGGTGTGGTTGTAGGAGGTTGAAGAACTGTTCACGAACTACCACTTGCCAAGCATATGGAAGGTAAAGCCAAGGCTGCCCTCTGTACGCTGGATAGTGGTGAAAGGGGAGACATAGATAAAGTTTGGTGGGTCATAACCAAGGCATATGAGATTACACCAAAGAAATGGAGACAACGGTGGAGGTCTCTCCCGAAAGAAATTGGTCAGAACTGGGCTGAATGGACCTATCATAAGACCAGGGTGGGTCAGTGCTAGCTCGATGCACTGGAGTGCACAGAATTCGAGGATGTGTTAAACTGGATGATGCTGGAAGATTTCTTCTAGTGTGCTCCTGGGTCCCTCACTGTGTACTTCAACAATAAGCAGCCCAAGACACTTATGGAAGGTTGTCATATGGCTGATGCTTGGGAAACCTTCCACCCATCTTCCAGCACGTTTCATCGGCAAAGAGTGCCACCCAGTCATCTTTCAGGGCCAGTTCACCCAAAGAATGGGCTCCCTTCCAAACCTCCAGTATGTAACCACTGCCATAAAACTGGACACTCAGAATCTGAGTGCCACTTTAAAGGGGGAGGTACTAAGAAGCACCCTTCTAAGCCATTCAAGAAGCCCAATGGTTTCTCTTCATCCGCTTCCAAGCAAACCTCACCACCCATTGACACTGCAGCCAGACAAGCCCATCCAAAAGGCACCTCCAAAGACTGTGGTGATCCTGGTCACTAGAGTGCTGGATTTCCTGCCTACCCACAGAATGGCAAAGCTAAAGCATGTCCATGTAATTAATGCCACGTCCACCATGGCATGGCCTTCTGACACTCCTCACCCTGAGAGGCTTGATACTCAGGTACGCAGTGGCATCTCTTGACAGCTCTGGCTCAAGTAGATCTGCCGGCTATGGTGGACACCGTGACAGACATCTGTCTGATTATAAAGTCAAAAGTCAGTGCCACTGTAGACAAGAAGAATTGTTGGACTCTGACTTGGGCAGAGGGTTTTACAATATCCTTCCCTACAATCGAGTTCAGGTCACGACACCTTGGGGCACTTAGAACCAGCACACTGGTGTAGTAAGTTCCATCAGGCATGGAGTCGAGTTCCTGTTGGGACAAGACCTCCTCTGGGGATGTCCTCTCCAAAACCCACTCTGTTGCCTGGCTACCTTCGCAATGAAGACGTCGACTGTGGCATTCACAAATGGGAATACCATCGCGCTGGACGGCGTGCCCCAGTAAACAAGACCACTTTCCGCTTGCCAGAATTGCCACCATTAGGGGCATTCACAGCGCCAATCAAAGCCAATTTCTCCCTCTGCATGAAAGGAAGGCCACCAGAAACTTCCTCCCTAACAGCAAATGGAAGTTGGCAAGTCACACTATTGCTGTGAGATATGCAAAACAAAAGGGCACTCCACGAATTGGATGGAATGCCCCAGCAAGCAATCTACATCCGCCAATGCAGAGGCGGCTGTTTGTCACCCTTCTTAGTCATTCCAGAGTAGGGGCCTATGTTTGTGGCACCTCCTAGAAGTCACTACTGTGCACACCAGGTATGTGCATTTGAAGATCCTGGCACACAAATGCCCCTAATCAGGGCAGATAAGGTTCCCAGGGGGCCATGATTAAAGAGGACTGCTCTACAAACACCGAGAAGACTAACCAGCCAGGCCAGACTCTCTTGAAGGTACAGTTGAGGATCACAACATCTCACCAAACAATAATTAGTACACTTGCTATAACCAGACATTCCTGGAGGCCATGACCTCCTGGGACAGGATTCTCTGTCTCAGCCCAACTCAAAGTCACCCAGGCACGATCTCATTGTCAGGCACTCCTGATGTAAAATCCCTGCCAGTGCCACATGAGTGCCCTGAGCAGTGCTAGTCTCTGTCCATCATGGACGTCGAGCAGTTACCAAATATGATTCCAGTGCCTGGCCCTGCCTTAGCACCAGTGACAGATCACGTCACTGATCGTCCTTCAGGAGATCCCGCAAATTTACTTAAGTTGGTCATTGCCAGTTGTGAGCCTCTCACACCCCATAATCCTTCTTCCTCATCATCTCAGCCCTTAGAGGATGAACCTCTGAAGACACGTCCTGCTACACCTTCTCTGGGGAGCCGTCACTGCCCCTGCTTTACTTGTTACACCAGTTGGAGTAGGGAACCTCCTTGATGTTGCTCCCCAAGGCACTCCTATGCCTTCTTCAGAGTCGGTGCCCCTATCACCTCCAGGGAGGCTCACAAGTAAACCTTAGAGGATCCCAAAGAAGACGAGAAAAGGGTACAGAAGGCCCAATTACCTGCTCAGGGCCACAAGCTCTCCTTGGCACTCGTGTCCCATTGGCACAGTGCCTCCATCACAGAGTGATCCTGGCACCTACCTAGAGAAGGCAGCCTGGGTGATCTCTGATCAAGTAAAATCCCTGCACAACAACATTACAGAAGTACTTACATCACCTGACATGCCTTAGAGGCACTAAAATCCTAGACAAGACCCTAAGAAATAGTAGTAAAAATCTTGTAATTTTAATGAAACTAATTTTGTTAATACTACAGTGATAAAGTTTTGTCCTATATATCAGAGCCACTGACCTCCTATGGCACTCTTGCCACACTGCCTCATTTAGTAGTGTGTATCAGGCACCCCAAAATCCAGAGGAGGTTGCTTGGGTACCTCTCTCATGGGTTCTGCTACCAAAAGTCAGTAAGCTGGAGTGAGTTAGAACTGCCCTCTAGCCTCGCAAGCGGTAGGACACATCTTCTGTACTCCTACATTTTGTTACATTCACTAACACCATGTTACATATTCCTTTTGAAATATTTGCATATGTCATAGAGTAAGAAACTGTGCTTTGTAATAATGCTATATATATAATTAGATCAGTGTCAATTGAATTGGTGGTGTGGCAGCCTGATATTAAGTAACATTACTGATAATGTACAATTTCAAATTATAACCTAACTAAGAGTACATTTTGATTGTCAGGGGACAGATAGGTAAATATCTGCAGACACCTTGGAGTTAGGTTAGGGAACTTAATTTAAGTAAGCTAGTAAATTCACATCCTCCTCTAGGAAGTTAGGTATATCATCTTAATTTATCCTCATTGCATGGGCCAGACCAAGGGCTATAGATTAAAGAGGTCTTCTCAGGCCACCGTAGTGCGCAGGTAGCCGGATGGTGGGAGTTGTGGTGGGTCAGAGCGGTGACGTCACTCGGACCATGCCATGCCTGAGTAAGCTGTGGAACTTCCATAAGAAAATAAAGGAACTATTCTTTGTGCTTTGTTTGTTTTTTTAATCTTTTGAGAGATTTATATTTTATTCTTTTAGGAAAATAAAAGTAAGATTACAAATACATAACTTTATTACATTAAAACAACCAAACATATATTTGATGATGTAAATAATTGAAATTTGTTGAGCATTAGACAGTTTAAATTTATAAAATAAATAATGATATATACAAAGTATATGCTTCAATTATGTTCTATATCACGTTGCAAGTTTTTGCATTTTATTTTGCGCTTTTCTTGATGAACTAATACTCCTGTTCAAAACACGAATTCTAAAGAATGTACAACATCTAACAAAAAATGTAATAACTTCGTATGGTAATGTGATGTTGTTGCTTTTAAAACACTCGCTAATTAAATCAGTCAGTTTATCTGTGGTGCCTTTTGCCGGTTTTAAATATTTTTCCCTGTGATGACAGAGAAACATTTTTTCCATTGTTTTTAAATGCACCAAAATTCCCGCTTGGTTGCAACAGCGTTCCATCTCTTGCACTTACGGCACCAATCCACGAACCATCTCCCCTTCGTCGCTGCAGTTCCAAGGAATTCATATTCAGGAAACTACGAGCTATATAACCACCAACGTATTGTAAGCCTCCATCTTCCATCGCATTTCTAATTCTTCTTTTTCAATTTCCAGTTCTACATTGTCATCATTTTGCAAATCATTACCAAATTCCACTGGCAAACAAAACGACATAAACAGGCTTAGCTCTTTTGGATAGAAGTTTCTTCATCTACATAGGATGGCTTTGTTCAACAGGAAAGCTGGAAAATGAGGTTGATGTCATCATATCACTATTGCAACTTTCAACGTTGCAGTTTGATCCTAACAGTTTGCTCTCTTTGCCTAGAATGTGGGCTCTGATTCGGTGCTTAAATGTAACGGGTGATGGGTGTTGATGACATGCACCCATCTGCCTTATGCAGCCAAAAAAGTGTTCAAGACCATCTTGATTTAGCCTGTAAGTCAGAATATATGATGTTTGAAATATATCTTCGACCATTCTCAGCAGCTTCATTAATGAATTGCATGATTAAATTAAGCCTTTTTCGAAAGGGTAGAGCCTATTGCTTTTAATCGCTTTCATTTCTTTAGACACCCGAATCACATCATGCAACGTTTTATTTTGTATGTCCAGATTCATCCCACAGGCATTTCTTGATGGTTTCCTATCACGAGGCACTCGAGGGTTAAATAAATCGAACCAGATATCTACAAGGCATATAAACTGACTTGCAGTTTCCCAATCCTTATCTTCAAGCAAACCTTTGTTACCGAAGTACTGAAGACATTTATATGTTGTTTCGGACAGTAATTGCACCGCTAGTTTAACATTCATGCGTTGCATGCCCATTACATTGACGTGCTTTTCAGAGAGCTTATGTGCTGTCCGTAGATCACTTTTGCTTTTCATAATTAACTCCCTAACTGAACCACAATGAGCAAACCTATCTCCCGACAATACAAATCCATGATCAAGGAAATTATTCCTTATGAGTTTTATTAGGTGCATGCATCGGCAAATACATGTACTTCTCTGTTATCATCTACTGGGTTAACAAATGCAGAATTATCTATACCAATGCCTAAGGAATTCCATAAACTAACATTTGTTGTTCCTAAGTCACTAACCATGGCTACTACAGGAAACCCAGCTTTCTCAACCTGAATAATCAATTTAAAAGGAGATCTTTTTTCATGTTAGTGTCGAAATTACTTTGGTATGTTTGGGTGGAAATGTCAAGACCGCACCTATAGGTCCGGCCTACGTCACGGTCTGTACCTGCGCAGAACAGTCATATTTTGGGTCGGGGTTGAGAAGACCTCTTTAATCTATAGACCTTGGGCCAGACCCATTGAAGGAGGGTAGTAACATAATCGAGATTGGCGACTTGTTCTGGTGCAGACCTTTACGCCGGAAAGGGAGAAGGGAATGAAATGTCTGCTTAAAGTGGGAGCTATTACAGGTTTACGCCACCAGTGTCTCTGCATATCTAGAATAGAGGTCAAACTCCGATACACTGAGGAAGCAGTAGCGAGGACCCACAGAGCTCAGAGCGAGAGTGGACTTTTGTAGATGTGGCGCTAGCAAAGGTCACTCAAGTAGCCAGATTAAGTCCTCCATAGGGATTTCGCAGTTCAGTGATAGCTATGTCCCCTTCCATAAAGACTAATTTTGATAAACCTTCTGCTGTGCACACCTTCTGCTGGTATCTCAGTGTTTTCCAGAAAATGCTGGAGCTCTTTGTTTTGAACGAAACGGCGTCCCCTGCCTCATTGTGCAAAACTTCATCTACAGGGATATAAACTCTGAAGAGGCCGCTCCGCGCTAGTCTCAGCCCAGCTCTCACTTGAGAAAGATGTCTCGTCATTCGACGTCCCAAACCAGGCCTTCTTTGTCTTGGTACATTGCCCAGGAATTGGAACTTAGGCCACAAGCAGTCTGGCTACAAGCTGCCGATAAATTGTTGAATGAAGACAAGTCCACTCATCTACCCATGGTTGCAAAGTGCACATGCAAGGGGATTACCATGGTACACCTGAAATTAACATTTGGGTTAACAGTTCCCTTTCCCTTTTACTGAAACTTCTCATTTTATTTCACAAAGTTCTCTCTCCCTTAAATCACTCTTTGATATCCCATTACCATCGTTTTGAGTGTTCCTTGTGTGATACAAGCTTGGTGATTTAATAGTCCCTTGTTTGTGGTGACTAAATTTATTTATTCATCCCATGTGACACTTGCTGCTATCAAGAGAATCATTTATCCACGAAGCTTTACCTGGAATTACTCTATTTCCAGATACCTGTTATCTCGCTATCCACATCTCCTTTACCACCATCCTACCTGTGAAAATCTACCCAAGTGAGGCAACAGATTCAACATTGCACATTTGCAAGCTGTAAGTTCCTGTAGCTCACTTCCCAATTATTTAAGTAAAATCCCTATTATTTTTGTCCATTCCCTGCCTAATAAGTAATAATAATAATAATAATAATATATATATATATATATATATATATATATATATATATATATATATATATATATATATATATATATATATATATATATATATATATATATATATATATATATATATATATATATATATATATATATATATATATATATATATATATATATATATATATATATATATATATATATATATATATATATATATATATATATATATATATATATATATATATATATATATATATATATATATAATATATAAATAAAGACAAAATCTACAAAGGAAAGAGTAACAATGGAGTGCTGCAAGGCCTTTGACTTATAGTCCTTTACTTAGCAAACTGAAAAAATATAAAAATAAGTTTACAAAGAAAGCTCATATAAGTGATAGATGGGGAATACAAAGGAAAAAAAAAATATGTACCTGTAATCCAGCACAATTGAAGAATTAGTTTTTTCCTATAACAATACACTAAAAGGAATGTTAATAAAAATATCCGTAAAGAAAACAACAACATAATATATAAAATTCCATGTTTGGACTGGCTCTCTTTATATATTGGCCAGTCTAGCAAGGTTTTAGATGAACATATTAAACAACATAAGTATTCTGTCAAAAATGGGCAAACATCCAATGCTATATTCATTCATATAAGTGAAAACTCTCAAGTGATAAATTGGACTGAAAGTTCAGTGATTGCCAGATCGAAAGATTTCTCTTCAAGAAATTTTTTAGAATCTGCTTTTATACAGCTTACTTCCAGCTGTAATTTTAACCTTAGCCCTGGCATGTATTATTTGGGGCCCTGTATTAGAAAAATGTTGAAGTACAACCTAAAAGGTAAAATCACTGACTTTATTACAAATTAGTAACCTTACATATATTGTCTATGTATTTGTATGTTTATTAAAAACTTTTTTTAAAATGTTCATATTGCAAAAAATTATTATTGTTTACCAAAAGAAAGAGAATGTTTGAGTTGTACTTTTATAACCTTTTTTTTTGGTGGTCAGTCACCTCCTTGCATAATCTTTTAATTGTCCTGTCTTTTAATTGTCCTGTCCCTGCTTCTAAACTTCTTGAGCCTAATCCTTTGTAAAACCTCATGAGTACTTAACTCTGTTCTGTTTGGCAGTTCTACTAATTCTTCAAGTGTGTTGGATTCCAGGTAAATATTTTTTCCTTTGTAAACCCCATCTGTCATTTATATGAGCTTTCTTTGTAAACTTATTTTTATATTTCTTCAGCCTGCTAAGTAAAGTCGACAGGTCTTACAGCACTCCGTGTTTCTTTTTCCTTTATGAATTTTGTCTTTATTTATATATTCATCATGTTTCATAGTTTTGTGATTATATATATATATATATATATATATATATATATATATATATATATATATAAAGTAAGAAGGCACTAAAGCAGACAGCTTGGTACATGGTTTCCTTTATTCAGGGCGGCCTACGTTTCGAGATCCTTGTCTCATCCTCAAGGCTAAAAATACAAAGTAAAATATACAAATACAGCAAGAAGATTTAGGATATATGTACAAATAAAATATGATAAAGTAAAACATCAGTAAAAAAGGTAAACCTAAAATAAAATTGTTAAAAAAAAAAAGAGAAAAGAAATAGAAAATTTTTAACTAACAGACCTTATTCCTCAGAAGTTCAGTTGCTGTATGAAAAACAATAAACATAAGGTGGGGTGTGGTTTAAGCTATATACAGGGGCGTGGACGAGGAATGATTGTTCAAGGGAACAAGCTTTTGATCGCTAACGATTCAGAATAGGAGGTGGTGTTCGTGTTGACTAGTTAGTATAATCTTAAAATCATTATAGTTTATTTTACTTTTGCATAGTTTTATGTGGTTTCTAATATTGGATGTTTCGGGGATTAGACAACTTGCACCAGTGCAGCTAACGCCAATATGTGCGTCATCGACCTTAAGCGGTCGGCGTGTGTTTCCCACAACATGTCTGACAATGGCATTGACAGCAAAGTAAATAAATAAACAACACCGGACTGCATTAAAGGGGGCAGTTTTTCTTTGCTGAAACATACCGCCAATAGTTCTTGGGTTCTTAAATATGAGCTTTACGTCAACTGCAGGAAAATAATTCACGTTAAAATCCTTTTAGATTGGGTAGGAAAGAGGTGTCGCGTGAACCGACTTATATAATATGTTAATTTATGTGCCAAGTGTGTGGTAGCAGGAGGGTGAAAGGACTTATCCAATACTCTCTTAACATACTTTAAAATAAATTGGATGGATAGCAGTTGGATTTAAAATAATCATAAAGAAAACCTATTTCCTTGTGAAAAGATGCCAGTCGGATGTAAGTGTTATTTTGTGGAGGGAGTGGACAGGAATTCAATTTAAAATTATAAAAGCACGAACTGTAAAATTCTGCCCCAAGACCAGTAAGGTTTTCTTGCAGAACACACCAGTATGAAATCTCTTTTCTTCACGGATGACGATGGTGTCTAAAAGGATAATGGTTTTATTATTTTCCTAATTCATAAGTAAATTTAATGTTATTATGTAGCGAATTAGCATACTGCAAAACTGGTCACAGTGGTGACGTTCTTTAAAAGGACAAAAGTGTCGTCAACATAACGGCGATAAAATAACGGCTTGAAAACAGAGGACAGCTGTCAGCAGCTCTCTCTCAATTTGTGCATAAAAATATCAGCAAAAATGCAGCTTAATGGATTACCATTCCTACACCTTCCACTTGCATGTAAACTTCATCATTAAACACAAAGGCCGTGTCCCCACCGCCAACTCAATAGCTCTTTAAAATCTAAGCGGTTAAAACCGTGGTACACATTGTCTGATCATTAAAAAATAGTATCAAAAATATAATCGATTGTTTCCTCCACTGGTATATTAGTGAATAGTGACTCTATATCAAAACTGGCCATGACCAAGTCGGAATCTTGACATAAAATATTATTTTTAAATTCTAAGGAACTGTTAACAGTAAATTCATTTTTGAAAGAGTTTTCCAGAGAGGACTATGTATTTTGCAATTTTGTAGTTGGGTGTAGTATATGAAGAAAGTTGGCCTCATGGTATATTCTCTTTATGTATCTTGGGAGGCCATACATGATACCATAAGATGATCCAGTGACGAAAAGCTCATCATAAGTAGTTTGAGTAATAACCTGTTTATTTTTAAAGATCTCAGAAAACAGTTAATTTGTCCTCTTTCTTAAAAATAAGTTTAAAGTCTTTGTTACAATTTTTGAAATTTAGAATCATCGGTGAGTATATTCTGCATTTTTGGAGATAATCAACTTTATTCAAAATAACTGTACCATTACCTTTATCTGGTTTGGAAAATATTAAGTTATTATTTTTTCTCAATTTCTGAAGGGTATTTAGATCATCTTTGTTAAAAAGGGGCCCATCTAGTTTTCTGTTTGTGGTAATTAGTATGTGCAGAAAGCAACAGTTCAGTTTGGAATTTTGATAGGTTAGCGTTTAAGGTAAGTTCTTCAGTTTGGTAAAAAGTACTTTCAAAGGGCAAATAGTACTCATAGTAAGAGGGTTTGTAGTTGGGTAAACAGAAATCCAGCCCAAAAGATAAAAAATTCTTCTTTCTTAGTTAAGTTATAGTCAGAGAAGTTGAAAACCACCTTGTTCCTTTACCAGAAAAATTCGGTTTGAAGACTCCTAGTTTCTTAAGTTTGTTGTTATGGGTGTTTTGTACCTTTTCAATATAGCCATTTAAATCTTTAGATAACAACCAGTTAAAATGATTAAATCAATAAGTGTGAGTCGGTTATGGATATCATTATACAAAAAGTTGTAGAGGTTTGACATGTTTAGAAATAAGCTTTTCTTTGGTATAGATTTCAATGACAATAATGCAGACGTGGAATCATGATAGAATTTAGTATTATATAACGAACGTCTATATAATTTAAATTTAACAAAGTTGGGTGTGACCTGATTGAGCTGGCAATATTGCAAGTGCCTTCTTGCTATTTTGCTGAGGAATAGCCTCGATTTCACACCAATGTGTTCTTTCTGCTGTTATGTGGATTCTTGAAATTTTACGTCCCGCCTGGTCCACCAGCTTATTCTGGACTTCATCTGCCTCACGAAACATCTCCTGGACTTTCTACCATGTTTTCCTGGATGTTCGCCTTGCTCTTCCTCGTCCGCCTCAGGTCAGTGGTATTTTGCATTTCCGCGACCTGATCCAGCGCAGATACGACCGCCCTCTACTACTGACTTGTCGTAAATTGGAGATTACTTTGAAGAAGTGGTGGAAAGCAAAACTCGACCTCAATTCTTGCAATATTGCCAGCTCAATCAGGTCACACCCAACTTTGTTAAATTTAAATTATATAGACGTTCGTTATATAATACTAAATTCTATCATGATTCCACGTCTGCATTATTGTCTATTGAAATCTATACCAAAGAAAAAACATTTCTAAACATGTCAAACCTCTACAACTTTTGTATAATGATATCCATAACCGACTCACTTATTGATTTAATCATTTTTAACTGGTTGTTATCTAAAGATTTAAATGGCTATATTGAAAAGGTACAAAACACCCATAACAACAAACTTAGAAACTAGTCTTCAAACCATTTTTTCTGGTAAAGGGAACAAAGGTGGTTTTCAACTTCTCTGACTATAACAACTAAGAAGAATTTCTTTTATCTTTTTGGGCTGGTTTCTGTTTGCCCAACTGACCCTCTTACTATGAGTACTATTTGCCCTTTAGAAGTACTTTTGCAAACTGAAGAACTTGCCTTTAAAACACTAACCTATCAAAATTCCAAACTGAACTGTCTGCTTCACTCGCATACTAATTACCAAACAGAAAACTAGATGGCCCCCTTTTCTTTAACAAAGATGATCTAAATACCCTTCAGAAATTGAGAAAAAAAAAAAAAAAAAAAAAAAAAAAAAAAAAAAAATAATAACTTAATATTTTCCAAACCAGATAAAGGTAATGGTACAGTTATTTTTGAATAAAGTTGATTATCTCAAAAAAAAAATAGAATATACTCACCGATGATTCTAAATTTCAAAAAATTGGTAACAAAGACTTTAAACTTATTTTTAAGAAAGAGGACAAAATTAACCGTTTTCTGAGATCTTTAAAAATAAACAGGTTATTATCAAACTACTTATGATGAGCTTTTCGTCACTGGATTCTCTTATGGTATCATGTATGGCCTCCCAAGATACATAAAGAATATACCTATGAGCCAATCCTTTCTTCATATACTACACCAACTACAAAATTGCAAAATACATAGTCCCTCTCTTGGAAAACTCTTTCAAAAATGAATTTACTGTTAACAGTTCCTTAGAATTTAAAAATAATATTTTATGTCAAGATTCCGACTTGGTCATGGCCAGTTTTGATATAGAGTCACTATTCACTAATATACCAGTGGAGAAACAATCGATTATATTTTGGATACTATTTTTAATGATCAGGACAATGTGTACCACGGTTTTAACCGCTTAGATTTTAAAAACTATTGGAGTTGGCGGTGCGGGACACGGCCTTTGTGTTTAATGATGAAGTTTACATGCAAGTGGAAGGTGTAGGAATGGGTAATCCATTAAGCTGCATTTTGCTGATATTTTTATGCACAAATTCGAGAGCTGCTGGACAGCTGTCCCTCTGTTTTCAAGCCGTTATTTTACCGACGTTATGTTGACGACACTTTTGTCCTTTTTAAAGAACGTCACCACTGTGACCAGTTTTTGCAGTATGCTAATTCGCTACATAATAACATTAAATTTACTTATGAATTAAAAATAATAACCAATTATCCTTTTTAGACACCATCGTCACCCGTGAAGAAAAGAGATTTCATACTGGTGTGTTCCGCAAGAAAACCTTTACTGGTCTTGGGCAGAATTTTTACAGTTCGTGCTTTTATAATTTTAAATTGAATTCCTGTCCACTCTCCTCCACAGGGCCATAACACTTACATCGACTGGCATCTTTTCACAAGAAATAGGTTTTCTTTATGATTATTTTAAATCAACTGCTATCCATCAATTTATTTTTAAAAGTATGTTAAGAGAGCATTGGATAAGTCCTTTCACCCTCCTGCTACCACACACTTGGCACATAAATTAACATATTATATAAGTTTTCCGTTCACGCATGACACCTCTTTCCTACCCAATCTAAAAGGATTTTAACAATTATTTTCCTGCAGTTGACGTGAAGCTCATATTTAGAACAAGAACTATTGGCGGTATGTTTCGTCACAAAAAAAACTGCCCCTTTAATGCAGTCCGGTGTTGTTTATTTGTTACTTGCTGTCAATGCCATTGTCAGACATACGTGGGAAACACGCCGACTGTAAGGTCAGATGTGACGCACATATTGGCGTTAGCTTTCGCACTGGGTGCAAGTTGTCTAATCCCGAAACATCAATATTAGAAACCACATAAAACTATGCAAAAGTAAAATAAACTATAATGATTTTAAGATTATACTAACTAGTCAACACAGACACCACCTCCTATTCTTGAATCGTTAGCGATCAAAAAGCTTGTTCCCTCTTTGAACAATCATTCCTCGTCCACGCCCCTGTATATAGCAAACCACACCCACCTTATGTTTATTGTTTTCATACAGCAACTGAACTGAGGAATAAAGGTCTGTTAGTTAAAAATTTTCTATTTCTTTCTCTCTCTTTTTTTTTTTAACAATTTTATTTTAGGTTTACCTTTTTACTGATGTTTACTTTATCATATTTTATTTGTACATATATCTAAATCTTCTTGCTGTATTTGTATATTTTACTTTGTATTTTTAGCCTTGAGGATGAGACAAGGATCTCGAAACGTAGGCCGCCTGAATAAAGAAAACCATGTACCAAGCTGTCTGCTTTAGTGCCTTCTTGCTATTTTGCTGAGGAATAGCCTCGATTTCACATATATAATATATATATATATATATATATATATATATATATATATATATATATATATATATATATATATATATATATATATATATATATATATATATATATATAATATCTGTGTATATATATATATATATATATATATATATATATATATATATATATATATATATATATATATATATATATATATATATATATATATATATATATATATATGTATACATATATATTCATATAATTTTCTAGCAATTATTCATTGCACAAAAACTCAGTCAATAAAAATCATTTTACCTATGTGAATTCTAACTTAAGTATATTACAGTAAAATGACATTCAAATTGGGACCTAATATAGCCTGTATTCATGTTCTCGTGCCATATGAGGGACTGACATTAAGGCACGGTAGTGACTGTTTGCCATTTACTATCAGTGGAAAGAACACACCAATAATTATGTTGTAATTATTGACACATGAAAAGCTGTCTTAATTTTCATTTGCATAGAAGAAGTCGAATAAAAAGTAAGAGTTAACGATGTAAAAGGTCAAATTAAATTCCTTTCCTTTTGAACCATAAACCCGTGATATTCACAATACTATCAGGAGCAGAAAAAAACCGATAATAAAAACACTAACTATTTCCTCAACACTAAAAATCACGTAAAATCTACATTATATTTTTCTTTTTGCGTGTAAGGCCAAACATAAATTACATAATTCCCCCAACTTACACTACGCACAAGCTAATTTAACAGGGAAACACATCATGCAAGCAAAATGTTTCGTTTTGCATAATTATTGCTCGTGGAAGAAGATGTGGAACAACTGAATTTGTATCTAAGTAAACTATAAATTTAAAACAAGATGGTGGGAGATTATGCAATGAACTAAGACAGTAATATCTCATTTAAAGTTAAAAAAAAGAGATGTATGCAGAACAGAGACTGAGATATATTACATGTGCAGTTTTGTTTAATGCATGGATCGAGAATCATCAAATAAATTAGAATATGCCATTTACAATCTATAGCAGCATTTGTTAGTTAAAACCAAACGTCAAAATCAGCACTAATCAAGCAAAGCAATATGATGAACCTCTCAAAAAGAGCCTGGGACTCAGATCCGATTGATAAAATCTTTCTCCAACTAGCGGTTAAAAGATTATGAAGATGTTGCATAAATATCATGGACCTATTCCTCTTAAACTTTTACCTACACGTTGAGGGAACGGTAGTTTACGAAACATTTCGCTAGAAAATCTACCTTCTTCCGTGTTTATATTGGTAAACTTTATTAGATACAGTTTTGTTATAACAGAATAAATTTTGTAGTTATACACACACACAGCCATATATATATATATATATATATATATATATATATATATATATATATATATATATATATATATATATATATATATATATATATATACACACACACACACACACACACACACACACACACACATATACACACACACACATATATATATATATATATATATATATATATATATATATATATATATATATATATATATATTCGTTGTATGGATTCCACAATTCGAAATACACAACATATATTTTTGAGCGTGTGGATTTTGAATGCAACATCTATTGTCGCACTCATGTGATATAAATGAATAAGCAGATACTTTTTATATTTACAGGAAATATCAATATAAAAGTCACATGTTTCCCCTCTCTTATATACAGAAAAATCACTTATGCCACAAGTATCCTCTCTCAGGATTCGAAAAATATTCGTGCACTTTCCAGCTTGTTTACCCCCATCCTTCATCATTTGGTTTAAATGACTTTCATTATTCGACCCAAAAGGAATAGGAGACGAAAAAAGGTAATCGGGGTCCATTGCATTTCATCTTTGTTTGAAGAGTCCCCCAAGGACATACGTGACATCATGACCCTTCCTTGTGTCTATGAATGATTTATATATCTGTAATAAAAGGCAAGCATAAATTCGGCAGCGGTGAGGTCAGTGAAGATTTGCACATTATTATTTTTTTTTTTTTAGTGATATCATCCTTTTTCTTATACATATATTTTCCATGGAATATTAGTTATGAAGAATTATGTTGAAATTAATCCTGCATTACCTATTTAAGAACTTAAGGAATATTATGGAGCCATTTTCATGTAATTAAAAGTAATTATGGTTTACTCTTATGTTAATACTTTAGGAATATAATATTATAATCTTAGATTTAATCAGTATCTTAAAACGCAAAAATCACCAAAGTACAAAGACCTATTTTGCATAATTATTGCTCTCAAGGAAAATGAGCAGACGATCAATTATATTAACTATGTGTATATTTCTAAAAGAAAATCTTCATCCAGGAAAGTACTTTTTTAACAAAACCGAGAAATAACGCGGCGAGAAAAGATTTTACTGGAGCAGCGTAACCAAGTATATATTCCTAAAATGAATTGTTTTCCACCAAACTGCCATTTTAACAAAATAGAAAAATGCCACGACAAATGAGTTTTTACTGTATGACGTAAAGCATCAAGTGCCTTACGGGGAATGAATTTTCTATGAATGAGCTAATAAATTTAGAACGGCGGCTTCCATTAAATTTTCAGTTCAGACTTTCGCCCAGCTATTTCAAAATAGCTGGACTGACTTTAGACCATAATTTATTTAGGAATTAAACAAGTAGTCAATATGAATTTATTTGCCAGTCCAGTATAAACCGGATTGTCAGTATTGGGGATGAAGTCATCATCATATAAATTGCAAGGCCAGTGAAGCATCTTATTTCATTCTTCGTATTTTTCTTGTAACACGGAGTGTTGGAAAAATACATTCTTACCCTTGAATGTACCACCACCAGTTATTAGAGAATGTTCTCGTGTTTATTCAAGATAATGATGTTTGTGACAGAACACTCAGACTGAAATTGGTTTTATATTCTAAGCACAATGCAGCTGGGAGCAATTCAATATCAGGTTTTTGTGTGTTTAAGAAATTGGAATTGAACGCTTCAATGGCACTTGTTCTCAAACACAATAGTATTGCGTGTGTCTGTTTGCTTAGGTCTTGGTCGCTTGCTGCTTTTGTCCCAGAACAGAAACAAATTACACACCCTGGTATAATGTGAAATATTTGGAACAAATATCTACTGGGCTCATGTTGACTAAAAAATTCTGTAGTAATCTACTTTATTCAGCTATTCTAATAACCTATGAGCGCAAATCATTTATTTCTCTTATTGGGCCATTACACTTTTTTTTTATTACAAATGTTGTTCATTAAAATTTGAATTTAACCTCCCTATTCAAACTATGACCAATTAAACTCCATGCCGACAACAGCTGCTTAGCCATAAAATTTCCGTTTGATAATTAATATTTCAATTTCCAGTGGTTTAACAGACCTTTTATGTTGTTTAGACATCAGTAGCTGGAACTTTTCATAAGCAGCCAAACAAACATCCCTAGAGACAGACAACATATCCGTTTACTGGTTCTTCACTTCTTACAGTTATAGTGTTATGCTAGAATTGTTTAAATCAAAATTGACGCTAATATTAAATAAAAGAACCTGAAATCTAAAGGGTAACAAATGCGGCAAATGATAAATTCAAGGTCGAAAAAGTAAACGAAAGCGTTCTTGTCAACATATTAGGGTGGCAAGGTACAGCGTGAGGCTTGCAGCATCACTCTTGATGATTTAAAGAGAAACTACTATACCTATCGCTTCCGTCTCTGCTTAGCATAAGGGCATATATATATTTTTTTTCTTTTTTTTTGGGTAGAGTCTCTCTCTCTCACAATTTTTGTTGTAAGCGATTGCCTTTGTGGCGGTAACTTCTTTGATGCAGACTTTCTCATATTTCCTGACTTCTGTTTTTATTTAAAGAAGTTCCTGGTGTCGTTTAAAATGTTGTCCAACTTCTCGTCATATTCTTGTCTGTACATTACTACGTATTTAGCTGCTTTGTCACCTTTGCGTATAATTATGTTTTGTTTGTTTAGCGGCTTCCTTTAATCTCGCCGTTAATATATATATATATATATATATATATATATATATATATATATATATATATATATATATATATATATATATATATATATACACATACATACATATGTATTATTATTAAGATAAATAGAGTATAGGTTTTCTGTTTCGCTTTTTCAGGACCAAAATACCAATGGCAATAAATAACAGTAACAAACCTTTCATAACAAAAAATGGTCATGTTGGCCATTGACGGGTGATATCATTAGCTGAACAGGAATGAATTTAAGAGACCTTTTAATTATTATGATATAGTGTCTTTTTGTCTCCTCTGTCTCTCTATATCTCTCTCTCTCATATATATATATATATATATATATATATATATATATATATATATATATATATATATATATATATATATATATATATATATCTCTATATATATATATATATATATATATATATATATATATATATATATATATATATATGTGTGTGTGTGTGTGTGTGTGTGTGTGTGTGTGTGTGTGTGTGTGTGTTTGAATGTGCGTATATACATGCATATATGTGCGTGTGCGTGTGTATGTGAAAGTGTTTGTTAGATTTATTTCTTAAATAATGCATCACAGTCTTAATAATGTACCTCGTGGTAAGATAATCTTTCATTAAGTTGCGTATCTCTATAAAAGGGGATGCTAATCATATCTGTGTAACATACTTCAGACAATGTAAAACCAATTACTGCAATGCAATAGTATACCATTTTAATAAAAAAAATCCTGTTCTGCACACTGCCGTCTCCCAGAACTTTCCGAGAAAAAACTGATGTAATGAGGAAAGTCTTTGGGGTCATATCTGCATAGTTGGACGCAAGATAATAACAGCGTCGACCGCAACACGAGCGGAACACGCTATACGTTCTTTTGCGTTGTTCATCAAACATGGCAGGAATTAGAATCCTAACGCCGCCGCTGTGAAAGTTAAACAAAAGGACGAAAACGTCAGGGAGAAGTTGGTCTCAAGGAATCTGCTGTTGTTAGCTATTTAATCTTCTGTTATATTCACTGACTAGAAGGTGATTTCACACGCCCTTTTTTGTGCGAGTTTCTGTCATTCCAGTGTTATTAGGTATACCTTTGATTTAAATCTCAATCAACACTTTTTCTACTGCTTGAAACCCCGTTCTGCTGTCAATTCTTTTTTCTCATGAAAAATTACCGTTAAAAATTCATGTAAATCAACCGAAGAATCAAAATAAAAAAAAAAAAAAAAAGCGCCGAAGTTTCTTCGGCGCAATAGAGTTTTCTGTACAGCCGCTACAGCGTACAATCAGGGCCACCGAAAATAGATCTATCTTTCGCTGATCTCGGTATAATGCTGTAGGAGCTGTGGCCCACGAAACTAACCACGGCCGGGTGGTGGCCTGTCCTATATCGTAGCCAGTAGTAAGATTATGGGTAGCTTTAACCTTAAATAAAATAAAAACTACTGAGGTTAGAGGGCTGCGATTTGGTATGTAGGGTGAATGATCAGCATATCAATTTGCAGCCCTCTAGCCTCAGCATTTTTTTAAGATCTGAGCGCAGACAGACAAAGTGCGGATGGACAGACAAAGCTGGTACAACAGTTTTTTTATAGAAAACTTAAAATGTATGATTGAATTAAAGGAAAAGTAGAGAGTAGCCTACGGAATACCATAATTGTACTAAAAAAACTGAACTTAAAAAGACATATTGTAACTGCTTTATATGTCAAAGACTTGAGAGCTTGCGGACATATTTTACAGCATAAATTACAAACAGATGACATTTAACTTCAGTTTGATATCACCTATTTGTTGTAAATAAATAATGCTCTTTTTAAATCCGAACGATTTCTAAATATTCATGCTAACATGCATGTAATCTCCAGGTAAATACATAAACAATATAAATGAGTTGTAAATATATACTCTCCATTTCCCAGGAGAGACAAAATTTTGAGACTGATAATATATTCATAGTTGAAAATTATTCTCTGTATTGGTACGACTTGTCAACACAAGCTCTGGACATTCGTGACTGACCAGAGAGAAAAAAATTGAATATTTATGCCGGGCCATAGTTCATTTCGCGTGAGGTGAGTCAACAATGGAGGAAAACATTTGCAATGGGGAATTAAAATGTCAGCAACTGCTTGTAATGACAGTTTTAGCTCTTTTTCATGGCAGAACGAGAGGGGGAGAATTCGAGTAGTTGACATATAATGGATATCGAGCTGAAGTAATGTTTTGATTCCAACAAAGAATCGCCATTATGTAAAGAGAAGCTTCATCTTCATTATGATTCTGTTTTTTGTTTCCATAAAGCAGGATTAACAGAAAACGGAATCGTTACTTTTTTATGCGACAGACTATATGCTTTAATTAACCTGCATTTAACATTACTCATGTTAATGCAGATGACAGTGACTATCTTAATTCATATGCTGGTATACACACACACACACAAGAAGCATACATACATGCACACACACACACACACACACACACACACACACACACACACATATATATATATATATATATATATATATATATATATATATATA